>NC_079498.1:33150010-33288806 GCF_030052815.1 Hevea brasiliensis | reverse complement strand
TAAATATAAATAAATGAACTGCTTTTGTTGTCTGATATATTTCTCCACTAATTAAGAATTTCAATTTTATTTAAAACAAATTAGATGAACTGAGTAATAATTAATAAATTAAATGATAAAGCTATTTTTATTTTTAAAATTAATAAACCTCATAATAATAACTTAAATTCAAAACTTCTCATTTTGATTGGTTGGATTAGTCTTTTAAATCTTACATCAATTATGAATAATGAATGTGTGAATAAATATAACATATTTTAAAAATTGTCATAATTTTATGAAAAAATATATATTTTCCATGTCACATATATATGTTGTGTTATTAACCAATTAAAAAAATTAAAACCTCTCATTCTTCATATATCTAAGGTGGAAAAAAATATAAGATTCCATTTGACCTATATATGATGATTTATATATTTTCTTGTTTTTCAAAAGAAAAAGTTAATTGGTTATTTTAAATAATTAAAAAATATTTGAAAAATTATTTGGAAATAAAATTATTGTGCATTTTGCATTCATAAATACATAAGTTGACTTGAAAATATAAAACATGAATATCATATGTATATAAAGGAAAAGTATTTTTACTGCTATATACATTGAATAATCACTCATTATTTTTTTTCAAACAAAATATCAATTATTTTTTCCTGATAATTAATTGAATGTTTTTTTTTTCTTAAGCATATATATGGTTTTATTTTATAAAGAAAAATTCAATTATACAAAATAAAGATTACTATTTTAATGATATTTCCCTTTTTCTTAAAGAAAAATAAAATAAAATACAAATTGCATATTCTTGTGCCAGAAGTGTAGGCACTAATGCCCAAATTTGAAGCTAAAAATTTTTTCATCTTTAATTAATCAATTGATTAAGGTCAATGGAAAGATTTGTTTTAATTAATTAATTGATTAAGGTCAATGGAAAGATTTGTTTCAATTTCTTGAAACAATGATAAGCTTTTATTACCTGTCATAACACTTCTATTTCCATCCCTATTCATAGAATCCTAGCTGCTTCATGCTTCATCAATGCTTTATTTATTTATTTATTTATTTAATGCAATTCATAGAATAGATCTTTCTATTTTTGTTTTATTAAATTTGATCATTGTCATCTCCTTTTTTTTTTTTGACTTGGACTTTTATATCAACTTCATTATTCAATTTATAATTTAATGATTGGTGCTTTTATTGGAAAATATATTATATTAATTGAAAATAAAATATACAAATACTAAATTCAACCACTTACACAAAAATAATAAAAAATATCTTAATTTGAAGGGGTCTAATAATGTTAACATGGTATTTAATATGAGCAAATATCGGACAACATGCTTTACTCAATGACGATATATTATTACTGTTTGATTTTATGATTTTCCTATGAATCTCATCAACTAACCTTTGATATAAAATTCTTAGTAGAGAAAGAATCTACACCTTGTATTGTATTTCTATACAACAAAGAAAACAATTCATATAAAAACACACAGAAATAATACTTCTTAATTAAGAGAAATAATTCTATAAAAAGGAGACAAAACACAATAAATTAATTTTACTAAGGAAGAAGCAAGTACACTTAAGATTCATCAACAAAAATAAATTTAAATATTTATACACAGAATTTATTTTAAATAAATATAAATTTCTAAATAAATTTAAAATTAAGTTTTAGATTAAATAAATTCTTGTACTTCTTAATAAGCCAAATAAGTTTACATTTAATAAAATACTATTTTTTAATTTTAAATATTTAAAATTATTTATTAATTTTATTAAAATTAAATATTTTTTAATATTATTTTTAATATATAGACTCCATTAATCATCATATTAATGATTTTATGTATTTGAATTTAATAAATAACTTAATTACTAAAATTAAAATAAACATCAAAATTTAATAATCAAATTAATAAAATTATAAATTTTAACTAAAATTGAAAATACATACAAAAGTTTAGATTATTTTAATCATTAGGCCTAAAAAATTATGAAATATTTTTATCAAATTTCTAATATATATATCACCTACAATCATTTAGCTCTCATTGCCATAACTATCAGATTTGTTTTATGTTCTTTAATAATAAATAATGATAGAGCCTTTTAGGTATTTAATTGGATTTTTATATGGTCCACATTTTCATGTTAGGTACTATAAGTTAAGTTCCTGTGATTACCTAACCTAATCCTTGTTTCACCTTTATTTAGCACCTACACTTTTTTTTGTCATTTTCTAATATGAAATTATTAAAATAAGTTGCTATAAGTAACTGGATAATACCATAATAATAATTGAATTAATAATAATATAAATTAAAAAATTATTTTTATAATTAAAATTCTTAATATTTTATTAATAAACCGATATCTCAATTATAATTTATAATCCAACACATGTAAATTTACTTTTTATATACAATTGATTTTGATTGTGTTTCGAATTTAAAATTTTATAATTTTAAAAAACTCTAGTATTAATAAATTAAAGCAAAATATTAACTTTTATTGTCATAAATAATAATATTTTATCACTAAATTCAAATATTGTGGATTGTTCTTTTGAATTTTATCAAGTTTTTTAACTTAAAATTCTATGCTCTAGGTCGATTTCTTTGGGAAGCTCTATTAATCAAAGTTTAATTGAGCGATTTTTGTTAAGTTTTTCCTATCTTCATTTTAATTGATGTGGTCGTTAAAAAAGCTTAAGTGACAATTTCATTATCTTAATAAAACAGGACAACAAAACGATAATATATAATTGTGCAATCCTCAATAATCTAAATTTAATTATCAATTAAATTGATATTACAAATTTTTGAAAATTAAAATTTGTTTAGTCATAAATTTAATAATCCATACATACATGTCCTAATGATAATGTTTATAACAGCCATATTAAATTTCTAGCTGCCTGTTTTGGTATGTTCTTTGGTGGGGTGTGGCGTAGATGAAATAATAATAATAACAATAATAATAATAATAATTTTAATAATAATGTGTCGGCTAGATGCCACGTACACCCAACAATTTTAATTGGTTGATCCACATTCAAAGGTAGCATAAGATTCACAGGACTCATCATTACCTATATGAATAATCTTTTCCCAACCAAATGACAAATTTGCCCTTTGAGAGAGTACAAGGAAACCAAAATGCAATAATATATTGATTTATTGATCCGAAATTATAATTGAAGATTTATACTTTATAATCCCATTAGCAAAAATATCGAAAAAAAAATTAATTGAGAAAATGATTGATTAAAGAAAACAAATTGAAGGAATAGGATAGAATTGAATGTAATCAAAATTGTTGTTGAGAATTTCAAATATTAATAGATATTAAATATAAAAATTAAAAATTTTATACATTTTTAATCTTTGATTTTAGGTTTTAAAATTATAAAATTAATTGATATTATTATTTTATTTGTACTTCAATGTACATTTTAACCTTTTACATTATCATAATGTATAATGTGAAATTAGAAATCACTTAAGAGTAAATAAGTAATTTCATAAATTATCGCAATTATGATGAACCCAAGTGAAAAAGTTTTACCTAATCACCTTGGTGGTTTACTTAGTGAGATGGCTTTGTCTCACCCTAATTGGACTCTTCACACTAACATAATGACTAAATATTATCTCTACTTAGGAGTACAATGAGATGAGGCTGCGGGTTATCAAATGATTCATCTCATTGGGTGCTACCACGAGTTCGGCAGTAGGTCTCTTCCTAAAGGGTTGAGTTAAATCGAGGATGTCAATCGTTGACCCAAACCTCGAGCCTAAGGGGGCTATGACCATCATACCTGGATAGCCCTCATTTTTTACAATTCAAATAGAAATTTTCACCTAATTTTCTATTATTCTTTCATTGTCTTATGTTTCCATCTCTTATCTTTCCTCTTTCTCGATATGTATTGATTGGTGATGCTGCTATGGGCTTCAGGGGTCATGTCCCAATGCCACATAGACCTACAACAAATAAGAGATGAGGTGGGTGTCTGTCTAGCAAGCCACTCCGACGCTCAAGTCAGAGAACTCAATGTGGAAGATTAAAGAAGATGTTGCAATTGAATTCAAAGTAAAGAATTTTTAGAAAAATAATCATTGCTTTATTTATGGAGATAATCTTGGTTAATATACCAAGATTGCCTCTATGAAATCTAGTCTTACTTCATTACTAGTGTAATTATTACTCAGTATAGCTTTTGCTCGACTTGTTGGGCTAGTGAAAGTACTTTTGTTTGGTCTAGTCTTAGTCTAATTGTGATTTATTTAGCTCGATTGGTCTTTTGATCACCTAAAATAGTGTTTAACCTTTCTGATTACCACGTTGGATATTTGTCTAAAATTTTGACTATTTGTCTTTGATTTTAGGCAAATTTTTTCATCAGTTCCCCCCCCCCCCCCCCCCTCTCCCCTCTAGTTACTACGAATCTTTAGGTTCATGTCACTGCTCATCCAACTGGGATATAACATCTCTGTTGCATGTGGTTGTCCTTCTGGGTATTGCATTATACTGGGGATGGCTATCATAGTTTATCGTGTCGTGTTTAATTTGATGACTATCATTACAGTTTTCTCTCAAGAGGCTAAACCATTTTTTAGTGGCATAATGATAATGGTTTTTTCAATTTCAAAAAGCATTTATAGTTCTTCCTATAAAATCGACCTTCTTCCCTCACTATTGTAGTTTTTTCAACTATTGCTTTCTTTGATTCTCTAGTTATCATCTCTAAGTCTCCGATGAGTTTTTTCGTTTAACAAATTTCCTCTGATTTGAAGGTAATCAAGTTTATTTCTTCTTCTTTTTCTATCTTTTCTTTATTCTTTTCTTTGAAACATGAGTGACGTTAGTGAGAATCAAGACTCGACTGCCGCCCCCCTTTCACTAGAAATTGTCTACAGCTGCGATACTAATACTCGGGAGCTATTCTCGAAGTTAAACCACCATAGTCACAATGGTGTGGAGGTTCCAGAAGTCACTAGTCCGTCCACTCTGTCGGTTGTCACTGGATCTCAACCTACTACAAACATTGGGCTCAGTTCTTCCAGGGCGAATGTTCCTCTTGGAGTTTCCAAACTACCATTTTGTTTATGGGGTTGGGATCTTCTAGGTTTCTCGAAATCTTATGAGATCGACAAAGAACGGTTTCATTTATCACTCGCTGGTCAAAGAGGGTGAGCGAATCATACTTTTCTTAATTTGGTTCATGTGGCTTTATGTGAAGAGCAATTGAAATTAGGCCTAAGACTGTTTCGCTGGAACCGCTAGATATTAAAATTCTTAAGTACCATTGCTTGTCCATTCCTCAAATGCACTCTAACTCGTCAAAGCTCTTGTCCACCTTTCGGGCTTTATGTTAGAGAAAAAGGCTTCATGCCTCGGCTTGCATCTTCTCTGCATTCTTTCAGCTTAATACCAGAGACAATGAAGAATATTAGCATTTCCATGATCAAAAGGGGATGTGTCTTTTTACTGGTCTTCTATCTTCTTTGAAGAAATGGAAAGACATATTTTTTTATGTAGGACACGATGGACAAACAATGGGGAGATATAGAAATGAGCTGGAATTGTTTTACTGATAGAGGGCAGGGAAAGTGCAGCTAAACATCAAGGAAAAATCCATAGTTTAGGAGATCAAGGCTATTGTCCAGTCAGACAAAATATTGATCAAGGCTTTGATCAATATTGAGTCCCAATAGTGGTCTTCCGTCTATGCAGTTGGGGATCTGGTGGTTACCGAGCATTACAATAATATCCCGATCGAGGGTAAAACCTTGTAACTCTTGCTTTATGATTTTTGATACTTACTAAAAATTTTTTCTCTATGCAAAAATGATGAGCTAAGCCAAGAATATTGAAGAACTTATAAGGAAAAAAGAAAAAGGTTGAGGCTCCTCCGATTGTGGACACCTCCACTCCTCTTATAATACCCTTATTTGCATAGCTTGGTATATTTTACTCTTCCGGTGACAGGTATCGGTCTGGACAATTAAGGGGATTAGAACCACATCTAAGACAACTAGATAAGCCCTGAACGCAAATAATTAGTAATTGCTAAATAGTTAAATATAAAGAAGAAAAATAAAGCATACAAATTTAAATGAGCCTGGAGCCATAGCGATGGGTAACATTCCCGGGAAATGACTGCAAGGTCAATCAAACTCGACTCGAACCGGAAAATGTGATGCCACAGCCTTAGGACTATTAAGAACATAGTGAAAAAGATAAAATCATGAAAAAATTCTTAAGTATGTCAAATAATTAGGTCGTGATCCTAAGAAATATCGAATAACTTGCAAACCGCTTGAACCAATGAGGGGCAATTTGGTCAATTCACTCCTAGAGTTGACTCTGATCTAATCGTCAATAAAATTGGAGAAAAGAAAATTTCAAGATCAATAATTAAATTAAAGAAGTATGGAAAAAACTAAAGGAAAAGAAAATTAAATTAAAAAGACTTATGACATCATAAGGCCCATGTAAGCATGACATAATTAACAAATTTAAATTCTAATTATTTAATTATAGATAATTACAAAGAGACAAATAAAGAAAATTGAAAAGGAAATTTTTTCTATTTTCTTCTTCTTTTTGCCGTGAACCCATTTTCCCTCTTCTCTCTCATTTTTTCTTTTCCTTCCCTCCATTAAAGCTCGCTTTGAGCTTTTGCAACCCTAAATTACCACATAAATCCCTTAGAAAACTTGTAGAAATCCTCAAATTGAGCTTCAAGAAAAAAGATTTGAAAGAGAAAATTTGAAGGAAATTGAAGAAATAAGAAGTTAGGAAAGCCTCATATAAGGTTAGTGAAGTTATTTCTAAATTGCTCTTTATATTCATGTATAAGCATAAGAATTAAGTTAGAAATTGCTAAAAATGAAACAAAAATAACATGTATAGAATTCCATGGAATTTCAGCCAACTTGAGATGTGGTAGGAATTGATTGAGTTTGATTGAATTAAAGGTGAACATGAGCTTGAATGAGTTGATTGAGCATGTTTATATGCTTTGATTTAGTGAGATGTAACAATTAGTGAATTAGGGTTCTTGGCACTTAGGGTTTGAGAGAAAAATTATAGAAAATGGTCAATTGATACAAATGACCTTACTTGAGTTGAGAAATAGTCAATTGTGACCATTTGTGGTGTGTGTGAATTGTTAGAAATAAGTTTAAATTCGGATTGGTTAGGTTAGTATGTCGACAACTTGACCTAGGTCCCTTCTAGGACCAAATCGAAATTTATCAACCCAATTGATGTGAGGTCAATTGAGAATGAAACTAGACACAAAATGGACCATTTTTCATTTAGGAATCATGCCCAGAAAATGACCATAACTTAGTGAACAATTAGGCCAAATCCGGAATTGGGCACACTGCCCTATACAAAAATGACCAAATAAACAGTAATTACTTAAATAACCATAACTTGGTCTAGGAAGGTCCAAATGATCTGAATCTTATACCAATGGAAAGCTAAGACATAGTCCTATAACTTTCATGAAGAAAACAAACCCAAATTCAGACCATAACCTATTCGAAAAGTCACCTGCAATCAGCACACCAAAACTGCTAATATCCGTAAAATGCCTGCATTCTAGGTAACACCAAATCCGCCAACTTTAGGAAAATAGGTATAACTTGGCTAAAAACTCCAAATGGAGTGATTTGAAAAGGGAATTAAAGTTAAGATAATAAGGAACAACTTTGATGAAGGACACTTAGCCAAATTTTCACAGTAACTAGAACAATGGAATAGTAGAAAACAAGGGACCAAAACTGAAAAATTGTAATTTCTCTTAAAAGACTTAGAAATTGAATTGGCAATCAATGCCAACAAAATCGACACCCAAAATGTGGTATATGGGTGCAATTAGAACTAATAAACCTATTAAGTATAGAAAAGTCAATATTTTGACTTGAATAGTGTCATGAATAGTGCCACAATACACAAAAATGTGAAAGACCCAAAATTTATAAACCGTAATATGTAGGATAAGTCTGCAAAGAAATTGTTGGAATTTAACTTTTAGAAATAGATACTGAAGCACTTTAAATTTATGTGTTTCAGTTAGAAAGGGATCTTCGAAGGAGAAACAAAAGTTTGAGTAAATTGAGTCGACAAAAGATGTTTGTGCACAACTAATTTTTTATTGAATTTGTTTTGAATATTTTACATAATTAAATGATTTTATTCTTCCTTATGCACTATATTTATCAATTATGGGATTTATTTCAATGATTATTGAAATTGGTATAGCAAGCATGAGTTTAGTTTTGTGAAATATTATTTCAACAATTGTTGAATATTATTTTGCACTAGATAAATTATGTTTGCAAAATTGTGTTGGAATTATGTTTTGAATTGTGACGGGTAATTTGCATGAATAAAATATAAAATTTTATTTTGAATTGTGATAAGCATAAAAAAATTATGGCATATTGGAATTGATCTTGAATTAGTATTGTGTTGTGATTTATGCTCACAAAAAGGATAAAGAAATGCATGATATGGTTTTATATCTCACTATAGATGCTTGACTAGATTATTACCCGTCTCTATATCATTTGTTAATGAGACAATGCAGTTAGCTTTGTTTTGTTTTGAATACCATGATATGTACACAGGCTTAGATTCTCCTCTTATTAAAGGTTAGATCTAAGTATCTGTTATTTGCCCGTCGGAAGTTTCATTAGTGTGTTGAGTACTGTGCACGATGATTCGACCTCTCCGACCATAGGGAGTTAGAATCGCGGTTTGATCTCTCCTATCATAGGGAGTTAGAATCGCCCCCTAAGATGGCCCTTTTCAAATTAGTCTTGCATAGTTAGTGAGATAAAGGATGGGTTTTGATTGATAAGAAAATGTGATTTTAAATGAGATTGTGCACAAATGATTTTGTTAAAATAATTGTTTATTTTCATAATTGCAGGAATTATTTTTATTGTTCAGTTGTGATTTGACAAATTGAAATTCTTGAACAAAGTCATTTTAACAAATGATTTATTTTATTGGCAACAAATATTTTGTTTTTTGGAATTTTGATTGAATTTCAAGATTTCCAAATTCTTTGCTAAAATTTTGGTAAGGTATTGTATATCATGTTTTAAATCATGGTTATACACCACTGAGTTCACCACTCAGCGATAGCTTTGTTTGTTGTCGCAGGTGAAAGTAAAGATAGAGCAGTCGAGTGAGATTTTTATAAAGTGCCTTGAAGACTCATTGAGATTAACTTCGGGTATATTAGAGGTATACCCTTGTACATTAGATTTTGATGTATGCATGTAATTATATGTATATAAATTGTTTGAACAGTTGTACAAAAACTCTTATAATATTATTTTGGTATGTAATGAAAAGCAAATTATTGTAATGTTCAAACTTATTTTTGAGTTTTGTAATTAATGTAAATTAATTTTTCTTTAGTGGAATATGAATGAAGTTATTGAATATTATTTTTAAAGACAATTAAATTGAGAATTGTTTTGAATTATAGAGTTGGGAGAAATGATGTTGATTTGTGTTGTGATAGTGGTTGATTTTGATTAAATGAATTATTGGAGTGTTTTTTTTAAAGGTGTTTGAAAAAGTATTTTTTCCAAATATAGACGGTACTCTGCCGAAAATTTTTCAAAATTTGTGTAAAAATAAAAATGGACAAAAATTTTAATTAGTCTTTAAACTTTAAGTAAATATTTTTAATACCTGCTATAAAAGCTCATCACTTTCAAAAAGTAAGAAAATTATTTTAAAATCCCTTGTAGTGTATTTAATGGGTTATCGGTAGACGGAGTCGGTAATTCATTAGGTATACTACGGGATCGTGTTATGCCTTACAGAGGGGTAAGGTGTGACACCTCTTGCATCAAAGAGAGCCAAGGTGACTGAGCCATTGGTTTCTCCAGCTAATGGTGACCAGCAGGTGGTTCCTCCAGTTATAGAAGCAAGAGTTGAGGACGCTCTGATTGCAACCTCTCAACCTACTGCTCAACAGACCATTGAGTAGCTTTTGTTTGAGTGGTCAATGGTCAAGAATTTCAAGCTTGCTGCTTGGTTTGCCTAGAGATATACTCTTCCGATCAATTAAGCTTTCTTTAACTTGGATGATGATAATGAGCTCGCCCTTCAAGCCGTGACTTTGCAGATGGAGCATGTAACACCCCCACTTTAGGTAGTCCATATATTCTATTGTTTCGGTGACTAACATCTGTCTGGACAGCTGGGATATCTGAAACTACCCTTAAATTTAAGTAAGGAGTCATAATTTAAATTAATAAAGATCAAGTAAGATTGAAGAAAAAAATAAAAGAAGTTGAGTAGAAACCAGTAAAATGTGCACAAGTCTCGGTGATGTATAACACCACTGAGAAGTGACTATAGGTCTGGTTGCTACTCCAATTCATGTAGGACCTTACAAGATTCTCAATTAAGGCTTAACTGAAGTATTAAGATTCTCAATTAAGGCTTAACTGAAGTATTATTATGAATTAATAAGTCAAAGAAATGAAAAGAAATAAGTTTAAATAAGCATATTAAAAACTTAAGTGAAAAACGGAGCCAAAGTCTTATCGGGTATTATAGAAAAGATGAACAAAAATCTAGTAAGAGCAAGATTAGTCAATTAGATTTAAAAGTCAAATATTGACCCAAAAAAATGAGATTAATTAAGTTAATAAAGCTAGATTAGCTTAATTAATTATGATTAGGATAATTAAACATAATTATCTAATTAGTCAAATCTAATGATTAGAGATTTCAAAATATTTACAAATTTGCCATTTTCAACTAATTACAAATTTGCCATTAGGGATTAAAATAATATAAATATCAATTGAAAGATGACAAATATCATTCATCTTCATCTTCATTTGTCATCCCATTCTCTCTCTCTAACTCTCCATTAAAGCTTTATTTCTAAGCTTTAAACACCCAAATTCCTCCATAATTTTAATAGCAAATTAAGAGAAAACCTAGTATCAAGCCTTGATTTAAAGAAAGCAAGCAAGCAAGCAAGAATTCTAAGGAATTTGGAAGATTAGTGAAGAAGAATTGTTAGCCAATTGAGGTAAGTTGTGATTTGAGCTTAGTTAGTTATGAATTTATGGAATTAAAGTTTGATTGTGGACAATACTAAGGAAATAGATTTAAATTATGGATGTTGTTGAAGGAAGAAATTTCGGTTTGGGGGAGAACAAGAAGGAGAGTAAAGTTTTTGGAGAATTGAAGGTTGATTGAGGTTGATTAGGACTTGTAATCAAGGTTAGTGCTAAGAAATTTCATAAATTTTAAAGTTATTGCTAGTTAATTTAGGGTTTTATACAATTAAGGTTTTTATTGTATGAAGCCTATTGGATGCTATTATGGTTGTATTATGATTACTTGATGTGTATTTATTGAGAAACATTAATGATATGATGAGAAAATTAAATGAAATGGGTATTGTGCATTAAGTGTGAATCTAGACAGATTGAGTCCAGTGGGTTAAATGCCTATAACTTGATCTACATAACTCCAATTGATATGAAACCAATGGTAAATTAAAAATAAGACAATATGCTAAAATTTTTATGAAGATAAGTTGCCCTAATTTTGTGTGTAGATACTTTGAATAATTGCTACAAATTGAGTTACAAACCCTAAAACTAGGTGCAGGGCACTCTGAATAGTCTAGCGTAAACTAGGTATAACTCACTCTTGAAAACTCCAAATTAGGTAATTTTTAATTTGTTAAAAAGCTAAGACATAAAGAAACAATTTTCCTGAAGAACACAATGACAAATTATAATTACAACTTGTTCAAATTTAGGCTCCAAAAACTACCCAGAACCTGTCTTACGATTAGTAAAGTAGTGCATCTGAACCTATCCTGTTTACTTGGACATAACTCATTGTACATAATTCTAAGTGAGGTATATTTTACCTTGTTGGAAAGATAAGATATAGGGAAATCAGTTTCATATAGAACCCTTGACCTTAAACTGACTAGAAGATACCTAAATTAGGGCTGAAATCCGGCAATGTAAAACTGAAACCCTAAAAAAAGACCAAATGAACAATACGCACTAAATTGAGCATATCTCACTCTACAAAACTCCAAATTGAGTAATTCTTAAACCTGTGTAATCTTGAGACATAGAGGAACAATTTATATGGATACCATGATGCTAAATTATGACTGTAACTTATCCAAATTTGCTTGATAAAGTGAGTCCAGAAATCTACCTAAATTCTGAAAGTGAACTAAAAACTGGAAATTGGTCTCCATAATAGTTTTGGCAAAATGGCCATAACTCAAGCTACACAAATGCAAATTGAATGATTCCAAAGCCAAAATAAAAATAAGACATAGATCTACAATTCTCATGAAGAAAATATGGCCTAATTCCTATTGTACCTTGGCCAAATTTATTAAGGAAGTTGAGGTACCAATCTTGGAATTTATAAAATGCAAGCATAATTGTGTAAAATGTGAATTGTGATTAAAGCCAATGGCATATTAAGCATGAATGGCATTTGAAATTGTGTTTGGGACCTATGTTCTCATGATGAATGAGATGATGATGGAATGATGAAATAATGAAAACCTTAAATTGCTAATGATAATAAATTAGCCTGAGTATACCTAGACAGTAGAGTATGGGTTGGATAAATTAGTATGCCAAGAAGGGATGAGATTAGTAGTACTGCCCATGGCTTCTATACCCGGATACCATTGGCAAGCACCGAGTTTCTGATATGGTTATCCCTTATTCATTATTACTTTGAATAATCAATGGCAGGTACCGAGTGTCCGATATAATTATTTCCATGGCTTTTATGCCCAATTATATTGTATACCCAACAGGCACTGATGTGTCCTACAGTATGATGGCCCGAGGCACCGAGTGTCCAACGCTAGTAAACCCGTGTATCTAGTCCAAACAATCCTGTTAAAGGTTATTTTGGGCACCGAAATAAACTAAGAAATGTGAATATCGAAATAAAGAAAAGGAAAGATCCTATGAAAATAAATAATTTCAAAGATCATGAAAATATGGAAATATGAGAAAACAAGAGAAAAATATTATGAAAGGTATCCAAAATCATTACATAGTTAAACAAATGAAATGACTACAAAAGTTAAATGTTATAAATTCTATATATTTTTTTAAGTGATTTATGAATATTTAAATGTGTATTTTCCTTATTTCATACAAGCATGAAATTTATTTTATTTATATATTGTACTTTTATTATGTTAGTGAACCACTAAGCAAAAATACTTAGCGAGATAGTTTCTCCTCGCGCAGGTCCAGGTAATAAGACTCAGTAGACTTTGGACAGAGATTTTGGACTGATCTGCAATAGTGGTCATTGTCACCTTCACACATTATTCTCTTAGAGATAATTAGCCCACAATAGTGTAAGATCATGTGTATTGTAATCACACACAAAGTTTGTAATTAAATTTTGAGATGTATGATAAATGTACACATTTTGTAAATGAATGTAATAAAGGAAAATTTATGTATAGAAATGAATGTGATTAGAAAAAGAAATATGAATGGCGATGATGAAATTGTTATATATTTGGGACTTCTCAATATGAATAATCGTAACAGGACATTTCTTTAAAAGGTAAAATATTAAAAATACGGGGAAATTCTTGCACTTTCCATTTAAAAATTTCCTTGATTAAATTATGATGGAACTAAATTGATTATAAATTGAATAAGATAAGATTAGGTGCTTTGGCATATAATATGGCATTCCTTTACTCGGCTACACTGTAGATCGGGTAAGGGAGTATTACAGGGCAAACAGCCTATACTCAATTACTTCATAAGCATAATAGAGCTTTGAGTGGGCATGCCGATACACAGGAAATGGAGATTGCTCTATTGACTGAGTCTATCTCCGCCTCTAAGAAGAAGATCCAAGAGCAGGAGGGTGAGCTTTAAAAGTTAAAAGAAAAGGTGAGGGGTCTTGAGGTTGAGCTGGAAACTGCCTGGGCAGAGAAAGCTAATTTGAAAAAGAACATTAAAGACCAAGATGCTGAGCTCGCTGCCACCAACAAACATTTGGCTGACATTTATGTCAAAGCCTAGAACAACATTGTCATTGAACTCCAAAGCCACCAACTAAGAGAAGATTTCTCTTGGGTAGATACTCTTAGTGGTGGTGAAGTTGAGGGGGAGGGTGAGGGGGAGAGGGAGGGGGAAAATGTGACCGGAGCAGGTGAATGGGAATGAAATAGGTCCCTATATCTGATCTTTGTAAAAAATTTTAAATGAATGAATATTCAATTTGCTTCTTCCTATTCTTTCTGTAACATGTTATTGTGAGCAACAAATAATGTAGTGTAAATGTTTGAACCCACTGACTGAGCAAAGTAAGCAATAATTAGATGGTATAGGCTGATTAATAATCAATTAATAAGTGCTAGTTATAAAATTTGACAAGTAAAAAAGGTTTGAACCTCCAAGCCTAGCAATGATTCCATAATGGTAATTCTTCTATTCATTTAAACCATATTAAAGTAAAGAATGATAAATAATTTCATATTTGATTCTATGTAATATGCTCGGAAAAATTATTCTCTTTGAGCCTTTGAACCAGTAAAATGCTATGAAAAAACTATTTGGTATTTTAGTCGAGTAAGTTCTTACCTAGCAAGATGTTGAACCAAACAAAGACATAATGCTTAGTTTTCTTTATTATGTTTTTTGTCCTATTTTTGAGGCTGAGCATTTTGTTCAGATGAGTAATCAGTAACGAATGCTATCATTTTTCGGATATTGTTTACCCTGGCAGTCTATCGTTATGGATGGACCAAGCACTCTTTAGTTTATTTAGCCTAACGGACTACCACCATGGATGGGCTAAGCACCTTTAGTTTATTTAGCTTGGTGGACTATCACCATGGATGAACTAAGTACCCTTAGATTATTTAGCCAACGGACTATTGCGTGGGTGGGCTAAGCACCCTTGGTTTATTTAGCCTAGCAAACTATCACCATGGATGGGCTAAGCACCCTTAGATTATTTAGCCTAGTGAACTTTCGCCATGGATGGGCTAAGCACCCTTAGTGTGACACCCCGTACCCGTGTACAGTATACCCGAGTAAGTAATGCCACACGGTGTACCGGCACACTCTAATATACCTTAATTAATTTTCATCATAACTTTGAATATAACTTGTAAAATATAATTCATTTAAGTCATTTATTGAAATCATAATTTATTTGAGGTTCCGAAAATTTTAAAGAAAATCCGGCAGAGTACCGGCTAAAAATGGAGAAAACAGTTCTTCAGAACCTGTGAAAACACTTCCAATAAACAAATTCATTCATTCTCAACTCCAATATCATCACAAAACCAATATCAAGATCTCAACATTTCAATTTCAATTCTCATTCATCCATCACATGTGATGATCACATATAAATCACAAATAAACATTTACTTTTCCATTCACAAATAGAATTTTCATAATTTACATGAACATTAATATACATTACACAAGTTTAATTACATATGAGAAAATCAAAATTTATTACGAATGCCAAAATGACACCTAGTGTCCTACCAATGCAATCGCAAGTTGAGGTGACATGGACAACGTGCGTAATCGCAGATGGATTCACCCGATCTGCGGTCTCACCGGGCTCACGATCTGTATCTCCAGTACCTACGCGTGGCAAAAGCAATGCGCTAAGCAATAATACTTAGTGGTGCAATAATTTAATAAAAGATAATAGAATAAAATATATATGTATTTAATGTGTATGATTTTTTTTTTTGGTTTTGGTTTATGCATCATTTCATTAACTTTGTTCACTTTCTTTCATTTGGTTGCCCAAGTAACCTACACTAGACGATCGGATCGATAACGTAAATGGCGCCGGGTACCTAGTACCTCGCCATCACACCATCGGTCACATATGCATCTCCCGGTGTGCAAATGTAATGCCTAATAAGTCAGTAATAACATCGTGCACAAGGCCAAGTCTCAATACAAAGTCGAATGGCTAAAAGCCATGAAATCACTAATGGCATATTGCCATGTGCGATCGCTAACTGAACCCTATTAGCATGCCAAACTATCCACACCAATCTTGTTAGGTATACTAGGGCATTCGATACTTTAAAATTCTTCAATCTTTGAATTTCAAGTTTCGGTGTTACTATTCACCTCTATGGTCAACTAAAATGTTGACTTTTAGGTAGAAATTAGGTACATTGGTTTTGGCACTCCCAACATACCACATTTTCTTTTAAAACTTGTTGGAATTGGTCACCATTACCATTTCTAACTTAAAACCAAGAGGGCAGAAAATTTCAGTTTTTGAAGCATATGTTTACTATTCCATTAAGCACTATTTCAGTGAGAATTTGAAGAAATGACAAACATGAAAGTTGTTCCTTATTTTGTCTAGTTGAATTTCCTTTTTTGAATCACTCCATTTGGAGTTTTGTAGCTCTAGATATGGCTCAAAAACCACAGCTGGCCGGATTGCCAATCTGCAGAATTGACTATATCTACAGTAACATGAACAGTGACTGTGATTGCATTTTTGAATTGGTTCTGGCCATAATTTGGGGTAGGTTTCTTCATGAAAGTTGTTTGTCTATGTCTTAACTTGTTGATGTAAAAATTTCAGGTCAATTGACCAAATCTACAGTGAGTTATGGCCAAATGAACAGTTACTATTCATTTAGTCATTCTGCAGAATCAGTTGCAGGGTGTCCGGATTGGGGCCAACTTTTGGTCCTCTTGCTTTGGTCTTTTGGGCATGGTTTCTTCAAAAAAAATGTGCCATTATAAGCCTAGTTTCATGTCCAATTGGCCAAACACCAATTGGACCAACACAGCCCACGTTATGGCAGTCCAAGTGGACTGAAATTTCAGTCACCTCACGTTGTCCTAGGGCAGCCTACACATTCACTTTGCTATACTATTTTTCAGTCCAAATTGTGGTCAACTTACCTAAAATGGTCACTAATTGACCATTAAAATGTTCTCTAACAATTTCCTAAGCCAAGTCAATTTTTCACTTCTCAAAACCCTAATTCCCATATGAGTTTTCACAAATTCCTTATTCAACTCTTTCATTCTTTGTATATGTATATGTATACACTTTAAACATAAGCTATAGTTCACTCTAAGTCCATCAAAACAATCAGAATATTTCCTTCACAAGGGCTGTCGAAAATTCATAGTATATATACACATAATTCTTGTTCATTTTAGTTACAATTCTTACTCAATTCAAGTTACAAATCATAAAAATAAAGAGTTTTAAGTATCTAATGCACTAACCTTGAATAGGGCAGATTTTTCCCAACTCAAACTTCACTTTCTTTCTTCTTCTTGTCTGCCAATAGGTTTTGCAAGGTTGAGTGATCAATTTTGATGAAGGGACTTAAGGGTTTTGAGTTAAGGTGAGAGAGCTTTTCAAGCTTGAATGAAGAAAAGAAATGGAGGTTTTCCCTTGGCTATGGTGCGGCTGATTTTGGGGAAGAAGAAGGCTGCTGCTTTCTTTAATTTTTTGGCCATATTTATCTCTTTTTATTTGTTAATTGAATGTTTGTTTAAATGTGATTGGTGGTAGCTTATTAAATGACATCATCATATGTCATAATTTGCTTTTTATTTCATTTTTCTTTTTTTTTTCTCCACTACTCATTTCCAATTTAATTTTTAGTAATGTTTATTCATATTTTAGATCATAATAATTATTTACTCAACTGGACAAGTCGGTCAAAAATCACCTCTGAAGGCGAAATAAACAAAATGCCCTCCGTTTGGCTTAACGGGTCAAAATTGTCTGTACCGATTGAAAAAATTTTCTAGGTATTTTCTTGGCATTCTAATGCCATGGGAACCTCAATGACCCTTCTCGAGTCCCAAAAATTATTTTATAATTTTTCCTGTCTAGGGCTCCTCGTTGCGAACCGCAACTTCCCTCCGTTACCCATCGCTAGGGCACCACTGCTTAACTTGGTTGTATTTTATTTCAAAAATTTTTACTAAATTTTTCTTATTAATATTTGAGTTAATTATGGTTCCTGACTTTAGTTTAAATATTTTTCCGGACATTCTAGCTGTCCGGACCTACACTGGTCACCGGAACAGTAGGAGGTATGGAGTGGTTACCGGGAGGGTGTTACAACTCTTCCCCTCTAATTTAAATTTCGTCCTCGAAATTTACCTGATGCAAACAGTTGAGGGAACTGTTGCCTCATCATCTCTTCACTTTCCCAAGTTGCCTCCTCGGTGTTGTGGTGCCTCCAAAGCACTTTCACCAGTGGAATCTGCTTATTTCTCAACTCTTTCACTTCCCGAGCCAAGATCCGAAGAGGTTCTTCTTCATATGTCAAATCCGGTTGTATTTCAATTTCTTCTCTGGAGATGACATGTGAAGGATCTGAGCGGTATCTTCTGAGCATGGATACGTGGAACACATTGTGGATCTTGTCCAGCTCTGGTGGTAAAGCTAGCCTATAGGCCACTGGACCCACACGTTCAATGACTTCATATGGGCCAATGAACCTAGGGCTTAACTTACCTTTCCTTCCAAACCTCAATACTTTCTTCCACGGTGACACCTTGAGGAACACTTTGTCGCCAACCGCATGTTCTATTTCTTTTCTCTTCAGGTCGGCATAAGATTTCTGTCTGTCTGAGGCAACCTTCAGATTGGCTTTGATTAGTTTCACTTTCTCCTCAGTCTGTTTCACCAGGTCTGGCCCTACCAATTTGTCTTCGCCCAATTCAGTCCAGCACACTGGAGTTCTACATTTCCTCCCATACAGTGCTTCATATGGGGCCATTTGGATGCTAGCTTAATAGCTATTGTTGTATGCGAATTCTGCCAGTGGGAGGTATCTATCCCAACTTCCCTCAAACTCAATGACACAACTCCTCAACATATCCTCAAGGACCTGGATTACTCTTTCTGATTGCCCATCCGTCTGAGGATGGAAAGTCATCTTTGAAATGGAGTTGTGTACCCAAGGATTCATGCAACTTCCTCCAAAATCTCGATGTGAACCTTGGGTCTCGATCAGATATGATGGAAAGTGGAATTCCATGCAGTCTAACTATCTCACTGATATACAATTCTGCTAACTTCTCCAGTGAGTAGTCAGTCCTAACTGGCAGAAAGTGTGCTAACTTCGTCAATCTGTCCACTATCACCCATGTTGCATCATGTTTCTTCCGGGTGAGAGGTAGACCACTTACAAAATCCATGGTGACCCGATCCCATTTCCATTCAGGTATGCGTATAGGTCAAAGCAAACCTGATGGAACTTGATGTTCTGCCTTGACTTGCTGACATGTCAAGCATTTAGTCACATAGTCAGCTATGTCCTTCTTCATGCCAGGCTACCAATACTGGAGCTTCAGATCATGATACATCTTTGTACTTCCTGGGTGCATAGCATATACACTGGTGTGTGCCTCTTTTAGAATCGGCTTTCAATTCCCCATTATCCGTACACAGTCTTCCTTTGTAGTGCAGACACCCATCTGCTTTCACCTCATAGTCAGCTACTTTTCCCTCTGGGATTTTGCTCATAATAGCCAGTAACTTTTCATCTACTTTTTGCCCATCTAAAATCTGTTGTAGCAGGTTTGACCTCACTTGCAACTCAGCCAAAATAGCTCCATCTCGAATCAAAGATAGACGGGCATTCAATGATCTCAAAGCTGTGATGGACTTTCTGCTCAAAGCATCAGCAACTACATTTGCCTTCCCAGGATGGTAGTCAATTACACAGTCATAATCCTTCAAGAACTCAATCCATCGCCTCTGTCTAAGGTTGAGCTCCTTCTGGGTTGGCAAGTATTTCAGACTCTTGTGGTCTGTGTAAATGTAGCACTTTTCACCATACAAGTAATGCCTCCATATCTTCAGTGCGAAGATAATTGCTGCAAGCTCTAGATCATGGGTAGGGTAGTTATGTTCATGTGGCCTTAGCTGTCTGGAAGCATAAGCGACCACCTTCCCCTCTTGCATCAGTACACACCCTAACCCATTATGAGAAGCATCACTATAGACCATAAAGTCCTTTCCTGATACTGGCTGTGTTAACACTGGTGCCTCTGTCAACATAGCCTTCAATTTCTCAAAACTGGTCTGACACTTGTCATTCCAGTCAAATCTGACATTCTTGTGTAATAGCTTGGTCATTGGAGCAGCTATTAAGGAAAATCCCTTCACAAATCTTCTGTAATACCCAGCTAGCCCCAAGAAGCTTCTGACCTCAGTTGTATTCCTGGGAGGCTTCCATTCCATCACTGCTTCTATTTTCTTGGGATCCACCCTAATCCCATCAGCTGACACTATGTGTCCAAGGAATGCAATCTCACTCAACCAAAAGTCACACTTGGACAACTTAGCATACAGCTTCTTTTCTCTCAGGGTTTGCAAAACAATCCTCAAATGCTCATCATGTTCTTCACTGGTCTTGGAATACACCAAAATATCGTCAATAAAGACCACTACGAACCGATCTAGGTATGGATGGAAGATACGGTTCATAAGGTCCATGAATGCCGCTGGTGCATTTGTTAAGCCAAAGGGCATCACCAGAAACTCATAATGCCCATACCGGGTCCTGAATGCAGTCTTGGGCACATCTACATCCTTCACCCTCAACTGATGATACTCGATCCGAGATCAATCTTAGAAAATACTCTCGCTTCCCTTGGTGATCAAACAGTCATCAATTCTTGGCAACGGATATTTGTTCTTGATTGTCACTTTATTCAACTCACTGTAATCAATGCAAAGCCTCAAAGTCCCATCCTTCTTTTCACAAACAGACTGGAGCTCCCCATGGTGACACATCGGGGTGTATAAACCCTTATCAAGCAACTCTTGCAATCGAAGTTTTCAACTCCTCAATTCTGGGTGCCATCCTATAAGGAGCAATGGAAATGGGTACTGCATCAGCAGTTGTCTCAATAGCAAATTCAACTTCCCTTCTCGTGGCAAACTGTGCAATTCTTCAGAAATACCTGGGAAGTCTCTCACCGTGGGTATGTCACTCGAGTTTGGCTTAGCTCGCCTACTATCCACCACATGTGCTAGGTAGGCTTCACAGCCTTTTCTCATCATTCTTCTTGCAACTATGGCTGAGATGACATTGGACAGGAAATCTGTCCTTTCCCCCACAACTGTAATCTCATTACCCTCCGGAGTTTTCAGAGAAATCCTCTTCAGTTTGCAATCAACTATTGCCTGATGACGTGACAACCAGTCCATTCCCAAAATCACGTCAAACTCGTGGAAGGGCAACTCAATCAAGTCTGCCAAGAATTCATACCCCTGAATCCTTAACGCAACCCTTGTATACTTTGTTCACAAATATACTGTGGCACAATGGATTAGTGATCAGAATATCTTGGTCACTTTCCCCTACTAGTATCTCCCTTTCTACGGGTAAGTTGATGCAGATGTAGGAATGAGTGGATCCTGGATCCACCAATGCATGCACAGGAGTATTGTAGAGGGAGAACGTACCCCTGATGACGTCCGGGGCATCTTGCTCCTCCTGAGCTCTCAGGGCATAATTTCTGGCAGGTGGTCTGTTATCTGGCCTCTCTGCTGGCTCAGATGCAAGCCTCTGTGATGGTCCCACTGCGTCAGATTTGCCAGATTTTCTACCTCTCTGTGGTGCAGGAGCAGTGCATCTGCTTGTGTTGGAGTAATCAGAGTAGTTCTACGTGGGCGGTTCTCACCGATGCTCTGTCGACCCACATCTTAAACAGTACCGCCATTACTCCAACACTCCCCCTTGTGCCATTTAAGGCAGTGTGGACATGCAGAAGATGTTGGGGCTGGTCCCCTGAACCCCATCCCTGGAGAGCTGCCCACTGATGGTGTGGACTGACCTCTCCTAGGGGTGAACTGTGGCCTGGGCCCCTGAGACTGACCCTGACCATGTGGCTGACCTGAACTCTGTGCAGGTGGACCTTTGAACCTCTTCCCAGATGCAGGAGTTGAACTAGACTGACCTGGGCCCCTCTTCTGCTGTCTATCCCTTCTGGTCTGCTCACTGATTCTCACTTTTTCAACCCTTATTGCAGCTTCCACTAACTTGCTAAATTCTGTGATTCCCAAGGCAGTGAGCTGGATCTTGATGTTATCATTTAGTCCCTCTTCAAATCTCTTACACCTTTCAGCTTCATTAGGGACTATCTCCCTTCCGTAGCGGCTTAATCGGACAAATTCCTTCTCATACTCAGCCACTGACAACTGTCTCTGCCTCAGGTTAATAAACTCCTTCTTCTCTCTTTCAGGTATACAGTACCCACATATTTCTTCTTGAACTCGGAGAAAAAGAAGTCCCAAGTTCTGACTTCCGGTCGCACTTCACCGACACGTTGTCCCACCATTCGTAGGCATCGACTTGCAACAAGGATACTGCAGCTTCTAGATTTTGCTCGAGGTGCGGTGGAGTTGTTTTAAGACTCGCCTGCCTGCTCAACCAATTCTACCGCAATGAGTCATCTTCTCTTGTCGAAGAAATCCACCACCCCAAACTTTCTTAGCCTTCCAGTGTGATTTATCTTTGTGGAGCCGGTGGTGGTGGTGTCTTTGGCATTACTCCGACCATTTGTCTAAAGAAGTCGGCCATTTGTTGGAACATGGCTCGTGGAGGCCGAGCAGCTCGCTTGAGCTGGTGGAGTAGGTTCTCCCTACCCCCAATCTCACCGCAGTGGAGCATGACTCTCCACTTCCTCCTCGATCGCTCTTGAGATGAAGGATCCATATCCTATTCAAAATAAGAAAGACAAACAGATCTGCATTAGTGTCACCTCGACTCTTACAAATGCAATGCATGGTATGGACTCAATCTAGGCCCAGAAATGCCTAAATCGTGCTCTGATACCACTAAATGTGACACCCCGTACCTGTGTACAGTATACCCGAGTAAGTAATGCCACACGGTGTACCGGCACACTCTAATATACCTTAATTAATTTTCATCATAACTTTGAATATAACTTGTAAAATATAATTCATTTAAGTCATTTATTGAAATCATAATTTATTTGAGGTTCCGAAAATTTTAAAGAAAATCCGGCAGAGTACCGGCTAAAAATGGAGAAAACAGTTCTTCGGAACCTGTGAAAACACTTCCAATAAACAAATTCATTCATTCTCAACTCTAATATCATCACAAAACTCAATATCAAGATCTCAACATTTCAATTTCAATTCTCATTCATCCATCACATGTGATGATCACATATAAATCACAAATAAACATTTACTTTTCCATTCACAAATAGAATTTTCATAATTTACATGAACATTAATATACATTACACAAGTTTAATTACATATGAGAAAATCAAAATTTATTACAGAATGCCAAAATGACACCTAGTGTCCTACCAATGCAATCGCAGGTTGAGGTGACACGGACATGCGAATCGCAGGATGGATTCACCTCTGCGGTCTACCGGGCTCACGATCTGTATCTCCGGTACCTACGCGTGGCAAGCAACGCGCTAAGCAATAATGCTTAGTGGTGCAATAATATAATAAAGAAAATAGCGTAAAATAAATATGTATAGAATGTGTATGACTTGTTTGTTTGGTATTGGTATATCCATCATTTCATTAACTTTGTTCACTTTCATTCATTTGGTTGCCCAAGTAACCTACACTAGGCATCGGATGGATAATGTAAATCGCGCTGGGTACCTAGTACCTCGGCCGTCACACCATCGGTCACATATGCATCTCGGTGTGCAAGCAGCTAATAAGCTATAATAACATCGTGCACAAGGCCAAGTCTCAATACAAAGTCGAATGGCTAAAAGCCATGAAATCACTAATGGCATATTGCCATGTGCGATCGCTAACTGAACCCTATTGGCATGCCAAACTATCCAAACCAATCTTGTTAGGTATACTAGGGCATTCGATACTTTAAAATTCTTCAATCTTTGAATTTCAAGTTTCGGTGTTACTATTCACCTCTATGGTCAACTAAAATGTTGACTTTTAGGTAGAAATTAGGTACATTGGTTTTGGCACTCCCAACATACCACATTTTGCTTTTAAAACTTGTTGGAATTGGTCACCATTACCATTTCTAACTTAAAACCAAGAGGGCAGAAAATTTCAGTTTTTGAAGCATATGTTTACTGTTCCATTAAGCACTGTTTTAGTGAGAATTTGAAGAAATGACAAACATGAAAGTTGTTCCTTATTTTGTCTAGTTGAATTTCCTTTTTTGAATCACTCCATTTGGAGTTTTGTAGCTCCAGATATGGCTCAAAAATCACAGCTGGCCGGATTGCCAATCTGCAGAATTGACCATATCTACAGTAACATGAACAGTGACTGTGATTGCATTTTTGAATTGGTTCTGGCCATAATTTGGGGTAGGTTTCTTCATGAAAGTTGTTTTTCTATGTCTTAACTTGTTTCTGTAAAAATTTCAGGTCAATTGACCAAATCTACAGTGAGTTATGGCCAAATGAACAGTTACTGTTCATTTGGTCATTCTGCAGAATCAGTTGCAGGGTGTCCGGATTGGGGCCAACTTTTGGTCCTCTTGCTTTGGTCTTTTGGGCATGGTTTCTTCAGCAAAAATGTGCCATTATAAGCCTAGTTTCATGTCCAATTGGCCAAACACCAATTGGACCAACACAGCCCACGTTATGGCAGTCCAAGTGGACTGAAATTTCAGTCACCCTGCTGCTGTCCTAGGGCAGCCTACACATTCACTTTGCTATACTATTTTTCAGTCCAAATTGTGGTCAACTTACCTAAAATGGTCACTAATTGACCATTAAAATGTTCTCTAACAATTTCCTAAGCCAAGTCAATTTTTCACTTCTCAAAACCCTAATTCCCATATGAGTTTTCACAAATTCCTTATTCAACTCTTTCATTCTTTGTATATGTATATGTATACACTTTAAACATAAGCTATAGTTCACTCTAAGTCCATCAAAACAATCAGAATAATTCCTTCACAAGGGCTGCCGAAAATTCATAGTATATATACACATAATTCTTGTTCATTTTAGTTACAATTCTTACTCAATTCAAGTTACAAATCATAAAAATAAAGAGTTTTAAGTATCTAATGCACTAACCTTGAATAGGGCAGATTTTTCCCAACTCAAACTTCACTTTCTTTCTTCTTCTTGGCTGCCAAAAGGTTTTGCAAGGTTGAGTGATCAATTTTGATGAAGGGACTTAAGGGTTTTGAGTTAAGGTGAGAGAGCTTTTCAAGCTTGAATGAAGAAAAGAAATGGAGGTTTTCCCTTGGCTATGGTGCGGCTGATTTTGGGAAAGAAGAAGGCTGCTGCTTTCTTTAATTTTTTGGCCATATTTATCTCTTTTTATTTGTTAATTGAATGTTTGTTTAAATGTGATTGGTGGTAGCTTATTAAATGACATCATCATATGTCATAATTTGCTTTTTATTTCATTTTTCTTTTCTTTTCTCCACTACTCATTTCCAATTTAATTTCTAGTAATGTTTATTCATATTTTAGATCATAATAATTATTTACTCAACTGGACAAGTCGGTCAAAAATCACCTCTGAAGGCGAAATGACCAAAATGCCCTCCGTTTAGCTTAACGGGTCAAAATTGTCTGTACCGATTGAAAAATTTTTCTAGGTATTTTCTTGGCATTCTAATGCCATGGGAACCTCAATGACCCTTCTCTGGAGTCCCAAAAATTATTTTATAATTTTTCCCCCGGGTCTAGGGCTCCTCGTTGCGAGAACCGCAACTTCCCTCTGGTTACCCATCGCTAGGGCACCGGCTCGTTTAACTTGGTTGTATTTTATTTCAAAAATTTTTACTAAATTTTTCTTATTAATATTTGAGTTAATTATGGTTCCTGACTTTAGTTTAAATATTTTTTCGGACATTCTAGCTGTCCAGACCGACACTGGTCACCGGAACAGTAGGAGGTACGGAGTGGTTACCGGGAGGGTGTTACACTTAGATTTTATATAGATAGGATATTTGAAAAAAAAAATCCTCTTTACTGATAGTATTTCCGAGGTTACAGATATTCCATGCCCCAAGCAAAACTCTGCCATCTGTTTAAGCCGATTTGTAGGACCCTGGGCAGATGACCTTTGTTGTGACGAAAGGACCAACCCAATTACTTCTTAGCTTCCCAGTTTTTACTATAACACCTGTTATATTATCTCTTTTTAGTACCAGGTCCCCGACCATAAATGCTTGGCCTTTGACTTTGTTAGTGTACATGCTAATCATCTTCTACCTTATTGGGCCATACAAATAAAAGCTATTTGCTTTAGCTCTTCTACCATGTCAAGATTGAAACGAAGGTCTTCCTCTTGTGAAGCTTCCTCGGGATGTTCTATTCAGACTAATAGAACATTGATTTCTACAGGTATTACTGCCTTTGATCCATTTGCTAGTGATAATGGTGTCTCACCTATGGCTATTCTTGGTGTAGTTTGGTATGCCCATAGGACGTTTGGCAAATGTTCAGGCCAGGCTCCTTTAGCTTTTCCTAGCCACCTTTTCAACCCATGAAGAATTGTTCGGTTTATGACTTTGGTCATTCCATTTTTCTGTGAGTGATAGGTTGAAGCGAATTGAAGATTGACCCCCTATTTGGCACATAGCTCTCTGAATTTTTTACTAGCAAACTAGGTGCTGTTGTCTGTTATGATGACTTTGGGGACCCTTAAACTTGCAAAATATATTTTCTCTGACGAAGGTGATTGCTTGGTCGGCTATTACATACTATGATGCCTTGGCTTCTGGCCATCTGGTGAAGTGTTAATAGCAACTATGGCATATTTACGGGATCCTAATGCTATTGGAAAGGGTCTGAGGATGTCAATGCCCCATTGATAGAAGGGCCAAGGGCTGCAGATTGCTAAAAGTTTTTTACTAATTAATAAAGAATATTACAGTGTTCCTGGCATTTTATACCAAATCTTTAGCATCCTATACTGTGGTAGGCCAGAAGAATCCTTGCATGAATGCTTTTTGGGCGATTATTCTTACTCCTTCGTGGCTGTCGCACAGTCTTTCATGGATCTCGAGCAAAATTAACATACAATCTTCTCTATTGATGTATTTTAGCCATGATTGGAGGTAGGATCTCTTATACAGCTAGCAATTATGCTATACCTTGCTGATTTTTGTGTTATCTTTTTGGCTTCAAGTTGATGTAACACCCCTATGTTCGGTAGTGCATTCTACTATTCCAGTGACCAGTGTCTGTCCGGACAGCTAGGATGCCTAGAACTACATTTAAATGTTAGTGAGGAGACATAAAATAATGAAATACAAGAAAGAAAAATACAAGAAAAATAAAGAAAAAATAATAGTAATGAAATGTAACCAAGTTAAACGAGCAAAAAACCGTAGCGATGGGTGACCGCACCGAGAATTTGCGGCGTGGACCGTTGATTAGCCTTGGACCGCGGAGAACCCTGAAAAATATTTTTAAAACTTAAATAAAAATCTATTGAAGTATAAATGACATTAGAAATATTAAAGAAAAATTAATTAATTAGTGCAAAGAAAAACGAGAAATCGAAAAACCGGCAAAAATCAATGTTACCGAAAAATCAAGAATACAACTCGAATAGGGGCATTGTGGTCAATTGACACCCCGAGTTGACTTTTGGCCTCAATGTCCATTAAAAATAAGTAGTATTATACTTTGAAAATATCATAAAAAATAAAAATAGAGTACATAATGTAAATAGTGGAAGTACTGAGGCAAACTTGCAAAATTTGAAAACTTTGAATAAACAACTATTTATTTTTCATTAGTGCTCCACTAACCTCAATCTTTGGACACCTAAAGGGGCACTTGGAGCACCAGAAATTCATCTTCAACCTCACCTTGCAAACCAGCCGAAAGCTTCCAAGGAGAATCCTCCATTGCCGTTCACACACCAAGCTTTAATCCACCATGATCAAACCATAAAAACCTCAAGTGCCTTCATTAAACTTGACCACCACACCTTGGGCAACACTTAGGGAACAAGAAAGAAGGAATTTGGTGGAGTTTTTGTTAGTAGTATGCCCCAGAGCATATCATTTAGTATGTATCTTGTACATGTTTTTATTAATAAAAGGCATTTCCACCTTTCCATTTACATAATATATTTATGTGTAATAGAAAAGGTCCATTGATATTTTGTTGGAAATTCTATTCTTAAGTTGTTAAGAATATGAGTGACAGTATTTCTAGTACAAAGTATCATAAATAGGTTCACAATCAATGATACTTCATAATAAGGACGTGACTTATCCAGAAAGATTGTATTTATGTTTGTTCCCAAGTTATTTATATGAGATATAAATAAGATGGAATGGTGAGTCTCATGCCATATGACAAACATGATAGGCACTTATAAATGATAAGTAGGCCGAACCAGTAACACTTATGACAAGCATATGGAGTTTACTCTTATCAATGTTTTGTCATAAATCATATCAGTGCATATAATCTTTAAACCTGAGAGAGCATAGTTATCTTGTATATAGGTAGTTTGAGTTTGATACTGCTTTCATACTTGTACTGTGTATGGGCATATGGGCATGTGTTGGCACCTACTAGTTATATATGGAGGTAAGTTTTGATCAAGATGGAATCTATTCCTCTAAGTAAATAGAGATAAAATCCTATGTTCATTTAATTGTTCTTGATATTTCAAGTTCTTAGCCAGGATAGATAGATTTAATCAGAAAAGAGTTTCTGATGAGAAAATCTTTTTAATCAAGAACTGGAATTAAAAGAGAACATGATATTCATAGCAAATGGAGTTTGACATAAACCATGACTCTAGCTTGAGTTGGGATTTTGTAATAGAGAGATTATAGTGCATGGTAACATATGATTATAGGTTCATTTAAAGTAAACCTTATTACTAATTGGGTGGCCATGGCATGCTATGCTAGATATTAACCATGGTCTATGAGGTGGATAAAATGATCTTGAGAAATCATTTATGGTAAGAAAGAGTTCTGATGATATTAAGAGTTGATATCATATCTCATTGCCAATTAGTGATGAGCCTAGTAAGTCACACACACACACAAGTTATCACCTAATTAAATATGATTTAATTAATTAATTAAAGAGTTTAATTAATTAATTAAATAGGTTTGGTTCGCAATTAGATTGTAAAATCCTTAGCATGACTTGAAACCAAATCTAGATTATTGGATGTATAGTACAAGTTAAATTTATATTTAAAGTATTTAAATATAAATTTAATTAATAAGAAATTAATTATTAGAGATTAATTAATTAATTTATATTTGATATAAATTGATTAGAAGAAGAAAAATAATTATTTTGGGTTAAGAACTCAAAATTAAGACACAGAGGCATTTTGGTCATTTCACAGGGTGACATGTGGCACCATGAGATGGTGACACATGGCATTACACATAAGCTTGCCAAATGTCTTTTAATCATGTAAGATGATTAAAATTAAGATTAAATATAGGTTTGACAATTGGCATAATGTCATTGGGTCAATTAAACCTAGAATCAATCAAAGGGTGACATGTGGCAAGGGTTTAAGTGGTGACCTAGCTATATAAGTGTTGTTATGAAAAAATAAAAATACGAGCTACTGCTCCCAAAGGTGCCGCCACCCCTTGGCTGCCTCTCCCTTCTTTTCTTCTTCATCTCTCATTCATTCCAAGAGATTAGCAAACAATCTCTAAAATTAAAAAAATGCCAGAAATCGTTTCTAGTGTCCTGTTTACATCTTTAATCTCTTAAAAGGCAAAACTTGATTTTTTAATTAATAGAAAAAGCTTTAGAAGCTGTTCAAGGGCTACCATAAGTGTTCTTGGTGTGGACAAGCTAAATGGACAACATCTGGTGTCCTGAAGATGCATCTCAAAGGCGCAAATACACTGCAGTGCATCAAGAGGTTAGTGTGTTTATTCTTGATTTAATCTAGGGTTCTAAAATTAATCTGATTAATATAAAATCTTAAATGGCAAATACAGATCCAAAAACATATTAAAAGAGTTTTAATATGTTGTTTATCATTGAAATCAAATAGATAAAAATAAATCTTGCATGATGCATGTGACCCTAGGTGAAAATTTTTGAATTCAATGGTATAAACTTGTGTTTTTCACGCTTTCGCTCCTTCAGTTTTGAGGAAGTCCATAAGAGGTAAGTGGCCATTTCTTCATCCTTTCCTTGTTAAACTTTGAGTTGATGTTGTGGTGAGTTGATCTATGGAAGAGAGGTTGAAGTTTTTATGAGTTGGGTTGATGCTCCATTTCGGCAGCCATGGAAGTCCAATATATTAACTTGTTTTCTTCATGTATTTGGTGATTTGGGGTATTGATTTAAGTATTTAAATGTATTGAAGTTAATTTCCATGTACAAAGTATGATTGTAAGTTGAAAAATAAAAATGAAAGTTTAATATGTATGTGTATTATTTTGGCAGCCTCATGATGAAGATTGAAGTGTTTAAATTCATGAAAAGGTTATTGAATTATGGTACTAAAAGTGGCTGCTTACGTGTATGATTGAGTAGAGAATAAACGTGTAATTTGATGATGGAAGTTATGTGTAATAATTAGGAGTGTTTATGTGTATATACTGTTGGGTTTGGACTTTGTGAATTATGATTGCATTTGGTGTATTGTGAAATTATTATATTCTGTCCAAGTTGACCTATAATGTAAGGTAATGAATGGTTATGGTTAGTGCCAAATGCAGAATGATTTGGGAAAGTGAAGATATAGTTGGTAAAAATGTGTTTGATTTGGTGTTTGATAGGCACGTAGAGGGCAGTGTGCAAATGAGCCTATAACCCTAAGTGTGTGACTCTAATTGGTATGAGGCCAATTGAAGGTGAAACTAGGCACAAAATGTGCCAACTTTCATGAAGAAATCCTATCTAAATTCTGTCCAAAACGTGACATGAGAATTGACCAAATCCGGATTAGTGACTTTGCAAACCTGAAAATTGACCATTTGGACAGTAGTCAGTGTTTTGGCCATAACTCACTCAAAACAGGTCCAATTGACCTGAAATTTTTACCATGAATAGCTTAGACATAGATCTACAACTCTTATGAAGACACCAAAACCTAGAAATGAACATAAGCAAGTCAAAATGCTTGCAAAAATTCGGGTATAAAAACTGCCAGAACCGGAAATGACCTAAGTTTGCTATTTTAGTGCAATCTGACCAGCAATAGTAAAATGACCATAACTTGGTCTAGTAAACTCTAAATGACCTAAAATTTGTGGCAAAAGTTCATTAAGATATAGACCTAAAAGTTTTTAAGTCAAACTAGAAATCGAAAATCGAGGGAACTAGGTCATCCGACTAGGTCAAAATAGAATACCGAAATCTGATAAATTGCAATAAAATGCAATACACTTGAAAATGAATTTGGTAACATGTATCAACACTAAAGGACTATAAAATGTGACATATTGATAACATTAAAATTTATTCCCCTAGAGTGTATTAAGGGTCAATATTATAGGTTGACTAAGGAAAGCAATAGTATTAAATAAATTAATTATTGAACCTTATTGTTAGAGACAGTTTAAATGAGTACTGAAACACTTTAAATTGTGTGTTTCAGTTAGCGAAGACTCAGGGAAGGGGAAGGAAATACTGAGTCAGGGCCAAGAGGTTACACTTCAGAGGTTTGTGCATAACAGTTATTTCTTTTGAATTTTCAATTGAAATAAATTATGACAATTTGTATGTTATTGTTTTAAATTGTGGAAAACTGTTTGAATGGAAATTTGATGGATACTTATTGCTTGAAAAATATTGCAAATGGTTGGAAACCACAGCTATCATATATATTGATTGAATTCCTCGCTGCCATGTCTAGTGGGACGAATTGGCTTTGAATTCCCTCTTTGACTGAAGTGTTGAGGTGTGTGTCAGTTGAGGACAAATAGGATGAGTACTCATATATTGCTAGCTAGCTATGTTATTCCTCACTAGCCATCGGCTTTTGGGACGAATTGGACTTTAGATTCATGATTAAGCTGTATGTATGATTTATTGATATTTATTGTGATATTGTGAAATGGAGTTTAATTCTTTATGACATTCAATGTCTTTTAAATTCAACTATGATTTTAAGTATCCACAGTTCATATGATTTATAGTTTATAGTTTTAAATTGTATTTTCTTAATATTGTACACCACTGAGACATTAGCACAGTGATAGCTTTTTCATTGCTCTCGCAGGTAGACAGACGGATAGACCAGCAGAGTAGGCTGCTTGTGCCACATTTTGAGATTTAGCCGGTATATTAAGTATACCATATTTTTATAGTTTTTGTTGTAATGTATCTGCTCTTTATGTATATATTGTACTTGATCTTGAGCAGTTGTAAACTAAAATTGTAAATTATTTTGACCTGTAAAAATATTGTGAAATAGTTCTTTTATCTCAGCTTTTGGAAACACTGGAAAATTGTTATTGAATTGAGTTGACAAATATTGAGAAATTTATTGTGTTGACTGTTATTGGAGTTTGGGATTGAAGAAATATATTGGAAGTGCTTTTTTACAAGTTTTTGAAGAACTATTTTATTCAAAATACAGATGGCACTCTGCCAAAATTTTTACAGAAATTATTGATACTCAGATTTGTTATTTGATTTCACTTCAGTTAAAAATATTTTAACACCTGTCAAAAGTGCTCACCACTGTAAAAAGAAATAAGAAAAGGTTTAAAATCACTTGTAGTGTATTTAATGGGTTATCAGTAGACGAAGTTTGGTAATTCATTAAGTATACTACGGGATCATGTCATGCCTTACAGAGGGGTAGGGTGTGACAGTTGATCTTCTAGAAGTGTACCTTGATCGAGGTAGTAAAAGATAGGTGCCATCCACGTTTCTCCAATGTTGATTGGCAGTGCTTCCTCTTTATCTATAGTTGGTGCTACTATTTCTTCAAGAGAGATAGGTTGAGAGAAATGTTGCTCACTTGCCACTGCTGCTTTTGCTAGAATATCAGCTTCTTGATTCTCCTTCCTTGGTATTTATAGAATGTTTACATCTCCATTGTTTGCTCAAATTTGTGCTAACATATTTTGGATCCTTAGCTTATATCTTCCCAAATTCTAGTCCTTTACTTGGTCGTTTCCCTATAATTGATTAATAACCGATTGTGTGTCACAGTAAATGTTGACCTTTTGGGCTCTTACCTCTTTGATAATTCACAATGCCATAAGAATGGCTTCGTATTTTGCTATGTTGTTTGTTGCTTGGAATGCTAGTTTTGCTATGTACTTCAACTTTGATTTGTGTGGTCCTTCAAAAACTACGCCTATCCCTGCATCAGACGAACTTGATGTTCCGTCCATCCATGCGTTCCAATGTTCCTTTGTTTTATCATTAATCACAGGCATTGGTGTTAGCTCGGCCACGAAATCTACAAGTACCTATGCTTTGAGTGTTGTCTTTGGTACGTATCTAATGTCATACACCCCAAGGGTTATGGACCCTGTTGATAATCATCTGGATGCTACTAGTCTGTGAAGGATTTTCCGTAGTGGGTAATTTATTTAGACTTTGATTGTGTGGGCTTCGAAATATGACTTTAGTTTGGTTACTGTTGACAAAACTGCATAAGTGAGTTTCTTCAAGGTTGGATAGTTGAGCTCAGCCCCTTAAAACTTGGCTGTTGTAGTACACTGGCCTTGGTTTACCATCTTCTTCTCTAAAAAGGGTTGAGTAGATTGTTTCTTTTGTCACTGCAAGATCAAGATATAATAACTCGCTCTATTTTAGCGAGTCAAGTAATGGTGGTGATGATAAAAATTATTTCAAATAATTGAAAGCTACTTGGTACTCTTCTACCCATTTGAACTTGTTTCTTGCTTTTAAAGCTCGAAAAAAAGGTAGACATTTCTTGGCTGAACAGCTTATAAACCTTCCGAGGGTGGTGATCTATCCATTAAGCCACTAGACCTCCTTTTTGTTGTTTGGTGGTTGCATGTCCATGATTGCTCAAATTTTTTTCAGGTTTACTTCTATCCCTTACTTAGATATCATGAAGCTGAGGAACTTTCTTGATTTAATCCCAAAGGTACATTTGTTCAAATTTAATTTCATCCCAGTTTTGTCCAGCACATTAAATGTTTCTACTATATCTCTGGCATGGTCTTCTAGCTTTTTAGATTTGATGATCATGTCATCAATATATACTTTGATGATTCTACACTTCTATTCTTTGAACATTTAGTCAACCAACCTTTGATAAGTCGCCTTAGCATTTTTTAGGCTAAATGGCATTGCCTTGTAGCAAAAGACTTCAGAATCTATCATAAAAGCAGTCTTCTCCTTGTCCTCAGGATCCATTCTTATTTGATGATACCCTGATACTGCATCAACTAGACATACCACTACATGTTTGGCTATGGTGTCCACTAATTTGTTGATGTTTGGTAATGGATAATAATCCTTTAGAATGCCTTATTGAGGTATGTGTAGTAGATGCACATTCGCCATTTTTCGTTAGCCTTTTTAACTAAAACGTTGGCTATCCAAGTAGGGTATTTAACTTCCCTAATCAGACCTACATCCAATAACTTTTTTACTTTATTTTTAATTACCTATTGACGCTATTGTGCAAATCGCCTCTTTTTTTTTGTTAAACTAGTTTTGCTTCTGGGTCAACACTCAGCTTTTGTGTAATTATAGCTGGGTCTATCCCTCTTATGTCCTCTGCCTTCCATGCAAATGTTATAATTCTATCTTTTAGAGTTTGGAACAATGTATCTCTGTTTGGTCCATTGAGTGTAGTGCCGAGACAATCCTTTTTTTCCTTTCTCTAATTCTTCTTCAGTATGCTAGCTTGGGTGAGATATGACTCTCTGGTTTTTCCAATAGCTCAATTGGTAAGGTTACTTCTGTGACCACCTTCGTCGATTTCTTATAAAACTCTTGTGCCTATTTTTGGCATCCTCATACTATTGCCATTCCCCCGAGAGAGGGCAACTTCATGCATAACCATTGTATGCTAAATGTTGTAAGATAGGGGAATGTCAACAACCATAAATTTCATGTAAATCTTCTGCTTGGATCTTTCATCGCTTAAAACCACAGCCAAATTAATGATTCTAAGCATGGGTACTGTCTTGTCACCGAGGTTGACCAATGGGTACATGATTTTTGCCGAGTTCTCTGGTTTATACTTGAGTTTCTCCAATACTTCTTTTGTTAAGAGGTTCATCGAGCTACCTACATCGATTAGCAACCGTTGTACTATGTACCTATTTATCTACATAAACACAACCGATGCGTCAAAATGTAGTTGTTTTACCTCATGTTCATTAGGACCGAAAGTAATAATATCTTTGCTCAATTATTTTTGTTGATCTAGAAGATTGTTTAACCGCTATTATTACTCGATTTAGCTACCCTTTTATTGCCTGGTTTTCCTATATTTGGTCTGCCTGCAATTACATTGATTACTCTAATCAAACTCTCATCTTTCTCTGTGATTGTGTCCTTGCTTCTAGGTGTAAGGGTTCTCCTATCATCTCAATTCCCCCTTGTAAACCTTTTGAGTCGCTTGTCCCTAATTAGATGTTCAATCTTGTTCTTAAGTTATCTACATTCATCGGTGGTGTGGCTATGATCTTCGTGAAATCTATAAAATTTACTCTTATCTCCCTTTCCTGAAGTGTTGAGGTTGAGCTTCTTCAGCCATTTGACTAGCTCACCAATTTTTTATATCCACATAAGGACTTTAGGTCTGGCCTTATTGAAAGGTGTGTAGTTATGGAACCTTTCTCTGCTTCACTCTGTGTTTTTGTCTAAATTGTACACCCTCCAATCCGAGCTATAGTTTTTCTTGTTTTGCCTCCTCTTGTTATTTTGCTGGATTTTCTCTCTTCCCTTAAAGCCTATCACTCATCATCTAGCCTGTTTTACTTCTGGGCCCTCTCTATCAACTAGTAATAGTTTATTATTAAATTTCTTTTATCAATGATCTGAAAACTTCACATTCCTTGTGCCTTTTTTCAAGGCTTCACATGTGGTTTCATGATTTAGGTTTTCAATTTGCATTGCCTCAGCATTGAAACGAGCGATATATTCCCTCAGAGATTCACCCTCTTGCTGCTTTATTTTTTGAAGGTCTAAAGACAGTTTTTTTGGAGGGATGCAAGAAATGAATTTATTCTTGAATTTGGTGGCGAGCTGATGAAAATTTGAATCTACTCAGGTCTGAGGCATTGATACCATTTTTTAACCAGCCCGATCAGTGTTGTTAGAAATACCTAGTATAGGTGATAATCATTCACATTTTGGAGCATCATTGTTGTTTGAAAGTTCGTCACGTCGCTCCTTGGGTCTGTGTTTCTAGCAGATTTATCTAGCACAGGTAATTTGAATTTTGATGGGAATTGTTCAGCCAAGATTGGCTCGGACAGTGGAGACTTATCTTCAGTCCCGAAGTTTTCCTCTTCCACCTATTTCTGGTACCTCCATACCGCTTTTACCAGTTTCCAATTCACCTTTGGTTGCGGTAATTCATCAAACTACTCTTCTTATTTGCTCGCCATGATTTGTTCATTCTTTTTCCCAAAATTGTTTGTCGATCAAGCAATCTCCTACTTGGTTTCCTTAGTTTGGCTTGGATCCACCTCCATGGAAGGTGTCCTCATGACTTGTCCTATTTCTTGGATAGGTGTCGCTAGCAAGGTGCTAGTCCACAGAGTCAATCCTTTGAGGAAGGCAATTTGGGTCTCCATCTCCTAGATGCGTTGGTACACCTGCTCTAGTGTCATTATTTGATGCAGCTTTTGCTGATTTGGCATGATAGTGTTGTGTGGCAGAATCAGGCCACTAGATGGGATGGTGGGTGCCGTTAAGTTTTGGGTCATTGCAATCACAGGTGGATATCCTAATGTGGGGCTAATGGAGATTATGCTTTTGCAAGGAGTCCTCAAATTTACAGCCATTAGATGATAAAAAACCACAAGAAAATAAAAAAACAATTAGGACCCGGAATCAAAACTCACTAATAACGCAGAAAGTGAAAAATAAGAAAAAATGATTTGAGATGTGGGTTGTTAGCTGGTGATTTGAGTTTCCCATAGACGGTGTCAATGACGCTGTCGTGAGCTTCAGGGATCCAGCCTCAATGTCACATAGACTTTCAACAAATAAAATATGAGGTGGGTCGCTCTCTAGCAAGCTACTCTGACGCTCAAGTCAAAGAACTCGAACTGGAAAAGTGAAGAAGATATTGTAATTGAATTCAAAGTGAAGACATGTGTACCTTCTTTTTGGTCATTTGGTTGGTATTTATAGGATTTTTTATGAAAATAGTCATTGCTTCGTTGATGGAGATAATCTCGATTAATAAGACGATATTGTCTCCATGAAATCTAATCTTACTTCATTACTGATGTAACTATTGCTCAATATAGCTTTCGCTCGACTTGTTGGACAAGCGAAAGTAATTTTGTTCGGTCTGGTCTTAGTCCAATAGTGCTTTGTTTGACTTGCTCGGTCTTTTGACCATCTAAAACAGTATTCAACTTTTTTGACTGCCACATTAGATATTTATCTTGAATATTGGCTATTTGACTTGAATTTTAGGTGAGTAGACTCAATTGGGAAATCCTTACCTAGGTTTATCATGGATGTCGATATAAACATGTGAAATTTATGTATTTAATAGGTGAACTTCATCATACATATTGTGTCTTAGGTCTATAATAAACCAAATTTATGTAAAAAAAATTAACATTATTCTTGTACAATTTTACTTGCCAAGAGAAACATTACTAGTCCTTACCTTTTTTGTAAAAAAAAAAAATTGAAAAACTGCTTTTTAATGGTCAGTTACCTAACTATATAATCATAGCACATAGGTAAGACTATAGTCAAAATTGAAGTTTTTCTATTTAATCTTTATTCTTCCTTTAAATAGTAGTATTTGCTCGATATTCTAACCAATTACCAAAGTACAAGATTTAATGAATGTGATGCTTAAAAATAATCAAATTGAGGTTCATTATTTTATTTTTCTTCATTATTTTTATTTATTTCTTTTGATATTTCAATTTTACGGACAACATTCACTGTCATACTTTTCTCGTTATACAATTGATTTCATTTAATATGCTACAATTGTTGACACATTTGATTAATGTTACGTTGCATGCCATAATTCTTTTTTTTTTTTCCGATATAATTGAAGTCGTTCCGTAATTTACGTTTATGCATTTATAATTTTACATTTATAATTATGATTTGCGTTTGTAATGATTAGCATTTATAATTAATTAATTTTTTAAAAAATCTAAATATATTTTCATCATTCATTTTTATTTGTTATTTAAGATTTTTGTATTGTAATTAAAAAGTAATTAAATTACTTAAATTTTATTACTTATTAATTAGATAAATTTACCTTTTATATCACTTAATTAAGAAAAAGATGGGAGGTGTTAAGATATGTTTTAGAAAATTATACAAATTGTATCTAATAGAAATAAGAATAAAATTATATATATATTTTATCTTTTTAAAACGATAAATAATTATAAGAAAAACAATTTTTAAAATATGAAGGAATGAATGCTATGTATATGCTTTAGAATTTAATAATTTATACTCCTATTAATTACAAATAAATGAATAAATAAAACAAATCATATTGTTGAATCTATGGCTAAAACAATTAGATCCTGTTTGATTTAATTCTATAGTAAAACTCATTTCATTTACATATGAATTTCATGATAGAATTTATTTATAAATGAATTTTTTTATTTGATACATTTTATATTAAATGTGATATTTATTTGCAAATAAAATGAATTTTGTGTTTGAAATAAATAAAATAAAATAAAATGATACATAATAAGAGAATAATTTTGTCACTTAAAATATAATAAATGAATTTTCATTTAAACCAAATACTAAAATTTTAGATTTATAAATGAATTACATAAAATTTTATAAAATTCATTTATACCAAACACTACTTTAAAGAAAAATCAAATTGCTTACATGCTTAGGATAGGACCCTTGGAAGAAAAAAATTCATATTCCTCATTCTATAGCTAAAATAAATTAAAAAAAAAAAAAGACATAATCATGTAACTGTTAAAATTTATTGGTTAAAAAGAGATGAGATGAGTAAAAATATATAAGTAAAAGGAATTTATAAATGTATTGCTTTAAAATTTTGGATGTAATATTAAATTCATAAATATATCTTTTTATAAGATTCATTAAAAATAATTCTTCTCATCCACTTTAGACTCCTCTAATCTTTCATAAGTAGAATCAAAATTGACGGTTCAATAGAGACAATGATTCTCATGATGCCTTTACACATAGGCAGTGTCTAGAAAATGTTGTTTAGAAAAGAGATACTCTAACTTTTAAAAAATTAATTTAAAAGATAGTTTTATTATTTTAAAGTTTTATGATTAAAAATATATAAATTTAATTTTAAAATAAATTTTAATATTATCTAGTATATTTAAAAAAATAAGATATTTTTTAATTACAGTTTTGAAAGCAATATTAAATTTTGTTTTCAAAGATAAAGAAATTTCTTTAATATTAGATGAAGAAAATAAACATGCATCCATAGAATTACAATTTTTTTTTTTTTATCTTTCTTTGCATACACATGTAATATAGGTGAATGAAAATCGCATTGATTTTCAAATAGATAAAATAAAAAATTATATGTCATCTGCAAATTAGTGATATGTTATTAGCTTACCTTGATATTTATAGTTGTTTGAAAAATTAATTTATCCATTAAGTAGGCAAAAATCTTCAATGACTTACTTGAAAATCAAAATAAGAGGAAAAAAAATTTCAAAAGACTGAAAATAAATCTTCTTCCAAGCTGAAACACCCATTAAAGGGATAGAAACAAAATACATATACAACGTCCTAATAAATAAATAATAAAAAAAAAAACTTTATTAACTAAAATAAACAATTAAAAAAGTAAGAAAAAGAAAGAGAAAAGGTCACCACCGGCCAAAGAATGACCGGCAGCAGCCCTTGAAAGCTAAAAAAAAAAGAGGAGAGCTTTTTCCTTCAAGAATATGACTTTTTAATATTAAATAGAAGTTTAGTAAATTGAAATTTTTCATTATAATTTAATTATTTTATTTATATTGTATACTAACTTCCACATCTATGACTAGACATGATAATTATTAACAAGAATCCCTGGAATCGCACCAATTGCATTGCTGCATACTCTATCTGCACCTCTCTGGCTCCTTATCAGTTTTTTCCCCTTTCTTATGCTTTCCATCTACATTACTGTATCCACGTTTTGTGTTTGATTCATTGACTTTTAAATTATATATATGTTTTATTGATTTTATTACAAAATTTAGTTTGATTTGAATTTATTTTTTATTATAATATTTATACTAAACTCAGTAATTTTCTTCGAAATCTGCATTTAACTTTTTAAAAATATAAAAAAATTACTATTTAATCTATATAATTTAATAAAATTAATAATTTAATTTTTATATTTTAAAAAATATATTATTTAGTTATTTATTTTATTTCTATTAAATTATTTACCCATTCTGTCAACTTAATGATTATTTAATTATTATTTAGTTTATTTATTTTAATAAAATTAATTAATTAATTTTTATATTTTAAAAAATATAATTATTTAGTCTCCTATTTTAATACAACTAATTAGTTAATTTTTCTATTTTAAAAATATAATATTTTAAAAAATATATTCCTGATTGAAAATAAAATTTTTTTGTGAGAAACTAAATCTGAATTTATATATTTTTTAAAATTATTGAAGTATTTTTCATTCAATTTCTCATACAATATTTTTATATTTTCTGTATTGAAAAATAATTTTCTTAAATTATTGCTTTGATTACTTTGAGATATAAGAGAATTTATTAACTTTTTTATAGTACAGTTTATATCAATTTCTATAAAAAAAAATGAAAAATAGAAAGAGAATAAAAAGGAAAAGAATGTAAAGGGAAAGAAATATGGGTAAAGAGAAATAAGGTAGCGTAAAGAGAGAAATAAAGAGAAGAAGATTAAGATAATTTTAATATATAAAAATAATAGAAGGGACCGAAGAGTTAACGAAACTAATTTATACAGACTAACTAATGGACTTTTTAAATAACATAAACTATCTAATTAGTTTTACTATAATAGATAATTTATATAATAGTTTAACTGGCTTTAAATTTCTTTGACTAATGAAAATTTTAAAATATGAATAAAATAATTTAATAAAAATAAAATAGGATAACTAAATATTATAATTTTCAAAATAAAAAAAAATAATTAATTAATTACATTAAAATACAAATATTAAATAGTGATTTTCCTAAAAATATATCTACATCACACTTGCTTAGAATGAATTTCAAATTTATATTATAATTTTTTAAATTTAATTTTAATTAAAATTTAAACTTAAAATATCACGATTCTAAATACAATTGAAATAAATAGTTATTATTTTCTTCATCTTATAAAAATAAATTCACTTTTTTTTTCTATCTATCACAAATAACATTCTTTTCAAATTATATTTTATTTATTAATTTACTAATATGTTCATATTTAATATATGTAAATATTAAAATTAAAATTTATTAATTTAAATGATAAAATATATAATCTGATATTTATTGTTTAGCAATATAAGTATATTAAAAACACTAAATAAAATTTATTACTTTAATTATCTTAATTATATTTTTAAATTATATAAAAATAAAAATATAACTGACTTTTATGAGGCACAATAGAGTAATATATTTTTAAATCCCTACATCATTAATAGTTATTATTATTATTATTTATAATTCTATTTTTATCTCAAATAAAATATATATGGGTTAAAGGTTCATCAGAAAGAATATTTTATAGTATATTCTAATAAGGGTAACACATTTTTTTAGTATATTTTATAAGTAAGAGCATAGTATATCCTTTTGACTATTTTTTTTAACATTGTATTAAAGGGATTAAGACATTATGTATCAAAATTGCATATTCTAAAAATTATTATGATATTACTGAAGTAAAAGTTATTAATATGAATAGCTTATTATTAATTAGGCTAAAAAGAAAAGTAGGTGAATTATCTTAATAATTGATAGAGATCGATTTGACTAATAAGGTGTTGGATTATTTACACATATTTTTAGTTAAAATTTATTTTATGTGAACAATTTTAGATATACACAAGGCTATCAGTTGTTAAGTTAATGACATCATACGTAAAATGCTGATCAACGGCTCATATAGTCGAGCTCAAGCAAAGTAGTAAACACTGAATCGAATTAGAAAATGAACATGAAGGTTCAAGCAATGATTCTTGAAATAAGGTACAAGGTCGTCTTTATCCAAGAAAAGGGGACCCACATGAAGTGATAAGTTCCAAACTTTTGAGTCTAACACGTCAAGTGAATTGACAACTGGCCAAACAATTCTATCAAACTTGGAAAAGATCCCAAAAAGCTTCCAAGACCAGCCGCCTCCCTTGAACATGAACGCCACCCCTCCACCACCAATCCGGCCCCATCACCACCCCACCCCACCCCGAAATCACCACTAGACATATAATCACTACTAGACAGACATGGTTAGAGCCTGAGTTGAAATCGAAATTAAACAGAAATAAAGCCTTTGATTGTTTCGCGGAAACATTTTTATATTTTTTTTAATTTATAGAACATTAAAATAAATAAATTAATAAAAAAATATTTTTTAATTAGATTTCATTTATTTTATAAAAAATAATTTATATAAAAGATATTTTTTATAAAAATAATAATTTTTATAAAAAATATTTTTTATTATTTAATTATAATATTAAATTAATAATATATTTTATTATTATTATTATTATTCATAATTTAATAAAATTATTAAAATTTAAAAAGTGAAAAATAATTTTTTTAAATAAAAGTTATTTTATTTAAAAATAATTTAATTTTTTATTTAATTTAAAAAATATTTTTTATTGATTAATTTTTTTAAGTGTTTTAAAAGTAAAAAAAAAGAGAAATATTTTATAAAAAAATATTTTTCATAAAATAAATGAGTATTAAAGAAAAGCTAAACTATTTTTAAAAAAAATGGCTCCACTTTTTTTTAGAATTTGATAATTTTATTAAAATATAAAAATATTTATATATATGTAATATAAATATATATTATTAATTTAATATTATAATAAAATATTTTATTTCTCTTTTATTTTATTTAAAAATAATTTAATTTTTCTTTTAATTTAAAAAAATTTTTCATTAATTAATTTTTCTAAGTGTTTCAAACGTTATAAAAAGTAAGAAATATTTTAAAAAAAATATTTTCTATAAAATAAATGAAGCATTAAAGAGAAGTTAAATTATTTTTAAAGAAAATGACTTATTTTTTAAAAATTAGATAATTTTATATAAATATAAATACATATTATTAATTTAATATTATAATAAAATATTTTTTAAAATAAAAATATTTTTATAAAAAATAATTATTTTAAAAAATATTTTTATACATAAATTATTTTTTATAAAATAAATAAAGTTCGTATATAAAAAGAATTAAATTAAATTGACAAAAAAAGTAATTAACTTCCAAATCATAATTGATATCAAATTTAAATTAATCAATTCGATTTTAAATTAAAATTAAATTTTTTATTTAAAATATTAAGAAAAATGAAAAAATTAGTTGAAAGTTTTTTTTTCTTATTTTAAATATGCAGTTTTTCAGTATTTAGGTAAATGCTTTCTACCAATCACGCTTAGATTAGGAGCAATATTTAGATAAAACACTCTTCATAATAATAATTTCAGGATTTAAACTCCTTAAGCATAATTCTGCATCACGGATAACTGTGCGCCACTTATCTAATCACTTACTGGTAAATTACCATTGAATTTGATAGATGGGAGCAAATCGAATTGAAATTAAAACCACCTCAATGAATCAAAACTGCTGAATCCAAATTAATTTCAAACTAAAATCATCACCTTTTTTTTTTTTTTTTAATTTCACACCGGTTTAATCGACTCAAAACCTTGCATTTAGACACGATTTCAGTTTCAATCACTCAGCCATAATCATCGCAATTGACTCGGAATCAAATTCCAACTCAAGACTCGCATATAAAAATTAACACTACTCTAATAGTGCTAGTCAACTTGGCATCTCCAGACCAAAAGTGTTATGGGTCTAAGAATGCACATGGGCATTACAAACAAGATTCACAAAAAGACACCCTTTCCATTCAACAACAACCAGACATTTACCATTACAAGAAAATTTAACAGAAACATCTCCTATCAGCTTCTAAACCACAATGGTTGATCTGATAAAACAAAACACAACCCTCCCAACCCACAAAACATAGCTAAAACTTATTTATTTCACAGTCATATTATGTATAGTAATCAACAGCAAAGGGTATTTCTATGGGTCTTGCTGATTTCTTTATTAGCCCATTTCATGCCCCTGCTTTAACTATGTAACCAGTTCTAGACCTACAAGACAAGGGAAATACAGCAACTGATATCAGTTCTTAGCCAGGGAAAGCTTTCACTGGTTTGCAAAGCCTACAAGTACGATAGGTCCATCCCTAAAGAACACAAGCGTTCTTGCAGAGTGCTTGCAATTTTTCATTAGAACCAGCCTGAAACATCCTGCTGCTTTGGCAGAGAATCCATTGCTAAGCCCTGCAAGTCCTCTTTGTAATCAAATGAAGATAAATCGAATGGAGAGCCAAACATCAGATTGAAGCTGTTGCTGTTATTGTTATGGTTGTTGCTGTGCTGATTGCTCTCAAATGCAGGATTCAAAGATTTAAACCTGTCGAATTGACAACCATCCTGTGAAAACATTTGATGGTTACTGTGGATGTTTGATTCCTCGAAGATAGTTCCCTCCATCATATTGCCTTGACCTCGGAAGTAATTGTCCGGCTGATGATGAATTTTCTGCTGGAAAATATTGTGACATTCAGCTACTCCATTGTTGCCAGAACTTGCGTTCTTGTTTCCTTGGATGTTCGTGTCATAGATTGACATGAGCTCATTGATCATCTTTTGCCCATCTTCCGGAACTCCTGATAGATCAAAGGCAGGTGAAGCCGAGTTCACCATCGGGACAGCTGGCTTCGGCTGAGCACAGGGTTGAGAAAAAATCATAGGCTTCACTTCATTAACATGAAAATTCGATCCTGCAAACTCTAGAGAAGAGCTTCTGTATGGACAAGTTAATTGATGATTGTCCCTAGAAGTCCTGTCATGGAAAGCCAGTCGAAGTTGGCTGTAAGGACATTGAACAAACTCACAAGTATATATCTTCTGATCCACTATCACGTTCATATCACTGGACGGTTTTCTCTTTCTAATAAAATCAACATTGGTAATAATTTCCCCCTTAATTGGATAAGGTTGTCGTAGTGGCATCCTTTCCCTCATCCTATCCATACCCATACTGGAAGAACTGAGATTCTCAGGTTTGCACTCCTGCACATCAAAATTCGGCTCATCTTCAACCCCGTCAACATCGTACTCACTGCAATCATGAATGACCAAAGACCCACTCCCTCCTGATGACAGTGGTGGACAGGAATCAGGGTAAAGCTCTCGGGCCAATGCCTCCTCTTGGTTGATAATTGCAAGCCAGGTAGCACTTTCCTTGGCTGTCATCTTGTCCTGCAAACACTTTGACTGTCTCACAAGCTTGCGAATCTTAGCAATGTCAGGAGACATATGCTTAATGACTGCAGTGAGAACCCCCACCTTCCAAGCCTTTTTCAAGTCATGAGGCTTCTTGTAAGGTGGAGGGCCCTGATCCTTGGGTAAGCCCAGTTGAGGCCACCACTCTTCATTTCCAGTAGGCCACCATGGCGGAGGAACGCCTTTCTCTAGAGGAAACCGCCTCTGAGGAGGGTCACAGTGCTGCATCAGTGCTGATAAGAGCGAACCCAGAGTTGTATCTTGAAGCTCCTGCAAGGTATGTGGAGTTGGACCAATTGAATTACAACCCTCATTTTTGCCAGGGATCGAATTGTCTGCTTGGTACTTCGCTATGGCAGCCGGACCATTTCGATCAAACCTTACTTTATCCTTCCACCACTCTCGAAGATTATCTGATGCCCCAGTCACTGGCTTCCCCTTCTCTGGGATAATCCCATAAACAAAACCCTGAGCTTTACAAACTTCCATCATCTTCAACATATATTTTAAGATACCATCTTGAGCCCTTGACATCTTCTTCCTCCTAGCCTGCTCCTGGGACTGCCGCTGCTTAGCAATGTCGACACCTTCCTTACTCTTGTTCTGCTCTTTCAGCCTTTTGAGGCGCATCTTGTCCCTCCACATCCTACGCTCAAGCTCATCAACATCAATCTCCTCATCGCTATAATCGTCCTCCACCGTAGGCTCTGGCTCAGCTTGTGGAGCAGCCCCATCTTCCCCAAGAGGAGCAGAAAAGAAATCCATGTCACCACAAAATCCCATCTCATCAAACATCATCATCTTTAACCTGTAGGGATATCAAGCGGCCCTGAACCCTCAAACTTCAACGCCTCAATCAGTCTTATCGCATCGCCCGTATTTTCAAACCTGTGAACATCAGCAAACGTAGAAGTATTAAAAATCGAGCATAAACAATATCGTTGCTGGTTGATAAGGTAGATGTATATGATCATTTTTGTCCAAACTTACGAAGGAAGAACCAGAGAAGGCCTACATGATCATTCAACACAATTTAACTATCAGCTTTTTCCTTTACTACAGAATATATTTATGAACACAAAATTTCAAAATCCAATAACTTACAGCAATTTTACTGGACACAATAATTCAATTAAAAATCTTCATTACAGACGTAGCTTCATAAAAATCTACATAAATTCAACTTAACTTGAACGATTTTCAATTGAAAATGATACACAGATCTACCAGAAGCAGATTAGAGTAATCAAATTTGATACTAAAGAAGACAAGGAGACTAAAAATCAAATCGAATCTTATCATCTAACAGAATCATCAAGTGAACCGCCCAGATCTCACCGTTACAGGTGGGGAAAGACTTTACAGGAAAATTTTCAATGTTGAGTGGAAAAAATTGCTGAGACAATAATGAGAAGATATCAAACAGATTAGATCTAACAAAAAACTGAAAAATTCTTGGTCTGAACCCCAAACCCACATCATAAAACTAAATAAACACCCAAACCCATACAAAAGAGTTTAAGTTTCAGAGTTCCACCGAACCAAAAATAAGGAAAAACAGCACACAGACACAAACCCATAAGAGAAAAAAAGTCACACAAATGAAAGAGGTAAGAAAAAAATAAAGGAAACTGAAGAATCGAGCTGAAATAAGAATTTACCTGGAAATCTAAGGGACTTTTCCTTTCCTAAGGCAGAGATTCCAGGTCAATCCTGCAAAACAGACTTTTCTTTCTACGGCTCGAGAGAGAGAGAGAGAGAGAGAGAGAGAGAGAAGAGAACTACCCAGGTAAGGTATCCTCCTTTGCTATGGGTGTTTGATGGATAAAAGAGATGGAGAATTCCGGGTAACTGTGTAAGAGGGCGGTGGGGGTCAGGTTCTTGAGGAATAAAGCACCTAAACCCAAGAAACCATGAGAGAGAGAGAGAGAGGGAGGGAGAGAGAGAGAGAGAGAGAGAGGGAGAGAGAGTTTCTTGGATGTTAATCCAATCCAAGCACTGGGATGTCTTTTTGCGAGAGTATTTAAGACAAGAAAGCGAGTGTGGGGCCGTGCCCCTGTAGAAGTAAAGTCCCATGATCCTCTCCTCTTCTGCTGTCTTCTAATCCTTTCACCGTTACTTACCGTCCCCAGTGGGAAATGCATTTACTTTCTTTTATTGTTACTTGATTTTCTCTGGATTTTCTCTTCTTCTTATGTTTCAGGCGTTCTGACACTTGTTTTTTTCTGAGGCAGGCTTTCTGACATTTGTAAAACATAAATTTAAAAATAAAATTTACACAATTAGTAAAATTTTAATTAAAAAAAAATCCCAACAACGAGTTGATTCAATAGTAAACTATTCAATTAGGTTGTCCAAATATGGGAATATAATCCTCCGAATTTTTATTTTTTTACTATATTAAATTTTTAAATTTTAATGAATTTAATTGTGATTTTTAAATTTTTATTTATTTTTTACTACTATTTAATCTAATTGTTAATTTTAATTTTTTAAGTATTTAAAATATTTTATGAGTGTTCCAAATTTTTTTCGTTATTTTTAAATTAATTAAAATATTATTTAGCACTCCCTAATTCGAAAAGGAGAGGGATTGATTGCTTAACGAGGAAGTGAGAGAAAGAGAGAATGGGAGAGGGGGAAAGTAGGGATGGCTTATCCGAAATTAAATTCAATTAATATTATTTATACCATTTGAATCCTCTTAAATTAGATAAAAATTTATTTTTAAATTTTAAAATTTATTTTAAATTTAATTTTTATTATTTTAATAATATTTAAATTTATTTAATTTTATATATTTTTAATTAATAATTTATATAAAAAAATATTTTTAATTAATAATTTATATTTTAAAATTTTAATAGTTCTATAAAATATTTAAATATTATTTATTTAAAATATAATATATATAAAATATATATATATAAATATTAATATAAAATATATATTTTTTATATTTAATCAATTATTTATATATATGATTTGATTAATAAATATTTAATATATAAAATTTAAATTTAATTTAAATTTGTTGTTGTTATTATTTTTTAATTTTAAATTTATCTTAAATTAATTATATATTATTTAAATTTATTTTATTATGATTCATTCAAATTAGATATCCCAGCCATAGTTATTCTTATAAAAAGAATGAGAGGCAAGAAATCCCCTTGTCATTGCACCATCAGTTTCAGGCCACCATTGGCGGCAACTTAAGACTCATTTTCTAGAGTTGGCACAATATGATTAAGTAGGACTTATTATTGCTAATACACATGGTTATTAATAATTGTAATATATAAATAATTTTAATTTATATTTTTTAATTTTAGTATATTAATAATTTTAATTTATATTTTTTTAATTTTAGTATATTAATAATTTTAATTTATATATTTTTTAATTTTAAAAAATAAAATTAAATAATATTTTTTTATTAATTATTTCATATTTTAATTTTTATATATTTTATTTTTTATTAATTAAATATTATTTCATTTTTATTATTAATTTTTATCTCTCAAACTTTTTAATAAAAATTTCATAATAAAAGTAATAAAATATGGTAATATAATAGGAAGATATAGTTATCTTTTATATATTTTATTTTTTATTAATTAATATTATTTTATATTATTTATTAATTTTTTTATCTCTCAAATTTTTAACAACAATGTTTAAAGATATAGAATCATTTTAAATTTGTTTAATAATTTGATTATTTCTACCATTTTAAATATTAAAGTTTTGTTATGTAGTTAAAAGAAATGTAAAAGATAATTAAATATATGTATATATATGCCACATAATAATATTATAAATAATGCTACATAGCATTATCATGAGAATACCTTTATATATATATATATATATATATATATATATATATATATATATATATATATATATATATATATTGTGTTTTAAATGTGATATACGGAATATTAATAAAAAATAAAATGTACTTGATTATGTATTGTTGAGAATATTTATGAGTTTATGTTACCTTTGCCTATAATTATTTGGTGCAATTAGGCGTATGTGCTTTGGATAAATGAATGGCAGATATTTAAATAATTATGTAAGCCTAGATGGGCATTGTGGTTGTGTTTTAATGACTTTAGGTATTGCATGTGATTTATGGATCGTGTCAGCTTTCTTTGACTAGGGGGAATGCTATAATTTGAAGGGACTGTAACTGATTTTTGGCAAAATCTTATTCTCTGTTTGTTTCTAGGAAAATGGAGGTAAAAGAAAAGAAAAGAATTTTAATTTTTTAAATTTTTTATTTAAACAGCAAATAGAAAAGAGAAATGGAGAAAAATAAAGAAAAATTATATTTCTTAATTTCCTTTCATTAACCAAAAATATTTCTCTTTAATTTATAGTGAAATGAAGGAAAAGAAAGAGCATTAGATATTATTTATATTAAAAATAAAATACTTATATATTGTTAACATTATATAAATAACAAAATCACAACTCATAATCATTAAGTAATGTGAGAAAGCGAGAAAATGAACTGAATAAAGTTTTTCTTGTATTGATCAACTACACTAAGAAGGGTATTTATATAAGTAATATACATGCCAGCTGGCAGAGTTAAATAAACTAACTAATCTCTACGGCCTCCCCCCCCCCCCCCCTCTCTCAAGTTGGATCTGGTGGAAGGATGTCCACTAGAGACAACTTGGAAATTAAACGAGAATGAGCAGGAGTACACAAAGGCTTAGTAAACACATCAGCCAGCTGAGTGACTGAAGAAACATAAGATGGAATCACAAAGCCCTTTTGTAATTGATCTCGGACAATATGGCAATCTATCTCCAAATGCTTGGTGCACTCATGGAAGACTGGATTACTAGCAATGTGTAATGCTGCCTTATTGTCACAGTAGAGAGGGATGGAAAGTGTAACAGAAACTTGAAGATCACGAAGCACATAAGTGATCCACAAGAGCTCATACACGATGTGACCATGGCACGATACTCGCCTCGAGATGATTTGGAAACAGTGGCCTGCTTCTTAGTTTTCCAAGAAATAAGAGCACCCCCAAAGAATACACAATAGCCAGTTAATGACTTTCTACTAAATGTGCAGGAAGCCCAATCCGCATCACAAAAAGCAGACAATTGAAGATCGTTAGAGATAGGAAAAAATAAACCTTTAGAGGGACAAGACTTTAGGTATTTGACAACATGAAGAGCTGCTATCCAATGAGGCATTCGAGGAGCAGACATAAACTGACTAAGGTGTTGAACCGCATAGCTGATATCTGGCCTGGTAAGATTAACATACAATAGGCGTCCCACCAATCTTCTATACTGATTCGGATCAGGCAAAAGATCCCCTGTGTCAGGAGAAAGATGTAAGGCAATAGGCAAAGGAATAGTAACAGCTTTGGCATTAGACAAACCAGTGTCTTGAATTAGATCCAAAATAAAATTTCTTTGACTGACAATAGTGCCCGTATCTGAACGCGCCACTTCAAGACTAAGGAAATACTTAAGGGGACCAAGATCTTTAATTGTGAACTTATCATGAAGTGCCTTTTTGACAGAAGTAATAGCAGTTATGGAAGTGCCTGTAACTATCACATCATCAACATATATGAGTAAAGCCAAAAATTCTTCATCCATAGATCTTGTAAATAAACAATGATTATGTTGAGATTGAATAAATCCCAATGAATAAAGAAAAGCTGTAAATTCAATGTTCCATTGCAGAGATGCTTGCTTGAGACCATAAAGGGACAGCTTGAGTAAGCAAACCTGACCAGGTAAGGCTTTATCATAGCTTGGAGGTGGTGACATATACACCTCTTCATCCAAGAAACCATGCAAAAATGCATTATTAATGTCAAGTTGAAAAATAGGCCAACACTTAGCAGTAGCAAGAACTATAAAAATTCTGACAGTATCCATTTTTGCAACTGGAGAAAATCTGTTCTTATAATCAACACCCTTAATTTGATTATACCCCTTAGCTACTAACCTAGCTTTCAGTCTGTCCACTTCACCAGAAGGCTTAAATTTAACCTTGTACACCCACTTCGATCCAATTAGTTTTTTTCCTTTAGGAAGCTCAATCACCACCCAAGTCTCATTTTTTTCAAGGGCTTGTAATTCTTGTTGCATAGCTTCTACCCACCTAGCATCAGTAGATGCCTGAAAATATGTGGTTGGTTCAAATACAGTTGACACATTATTTACAAAGGATTTTTAAACTGGGTTAAAAGCAATGGGTGAAAAAAATATACCTGAGATGGACTGATCTGATGTAGCAGTACAAGAGGAGTGTGTCACTGCCATATGCACAAAATCATTTAGCCAAGAAGGTTTAGTAATATGTCTAGTGGATTTCCTTCGAGGAAGAGAAGGTATGATAGGTGGAGAAACAACAAGGGAAGAAGGATGTGAAGAAGAAGGAATAGTGGTAGAAAGAGACACATCAGGAGAATTAGAAGTGTTATCTGCATGAGGTGCAAAGTCCTGAGATGGCAAGGAAGACTCTAATATAGGAATAGGAAGAGAAGGAGAATCGACAGAAGAAAAAAACTGAAAAGGAAAAACATTCTCATAGAACAAAACATCTCTACTGACAAAAAAAGAATTCGCTTCTAAATCATACAACTTATAAGCTTTATTGGTCAAAGAATAACCCCATGAAAAAAGCTTTGATGGATCTTTGGGAAAACTTACTCTTAGAGGGTGACAAATTTGTTGCAAAACACAAGCAACCAAAGGTTCTCAAGGAATCATATGCTGGTGGCTTATGGTGTATGATTTCATAAGGTGTTTTACCTCCTAACTTCTTAACAGGAAGTCTATTAACAATGTATGTGGCAGTTAAGATACACTCTGGCCAAAACTTATCAGGAATATAAGCTTGAAGTTGTATAGCTCTAGCAATATCCAACAAATGCCTATGCTTACGTTCTACAACTCCATTTTGTTGAGGAGTGTATGGACAAGTAAGTTGATGGTCAATCCCTTTGAGAGCAAAAAATTCTTTAAACTGAGTATTGACAAACTCTCCCCCATTATCAGTCCTAATGACTTTAACAGATGTATTATATTGAGTTTCAACATATTGGACAAACTGTTTGAGAGTGCTAAAGGTTTGACTTTTGGAATGTAACATGTAGGTCCAGGTTGCTTTGCTATGATCATCCACAATAGTTAGGAAATAATTGGCCCCTGTTACTGATGTAGTTCTATATGGTCCCCAAACATCAATATGCAACAAATCAAAAAGATGTTTTGCATAAGAAAGACTATCTGGAAAAGGCATGCGATGGTGCTTAGCTAGTGGACAAATCAAGCAGTCATGTTTAGAGAAAGGATAACCAGTAATTTATTTGATTTTATTGATAGAAGCATGCCCTAATCTGGCATGTAACAGAGAGTAATCACTTTGAGAAAATTGACAAGAATGAGATTGAACATGATTGTTATTATTCGAAGGAATCATAGTATTGACAAGGGAAACAATAGACAAACATTATTTTATTGTGGAAGACAAAAAACTAGATGAATCCAAAGTATAAAGGCCTTGTGTCACTCTCCCCACAGCTACTACCTTATCAGTCCTCAGGTCCTGAAAAATACAACAGGAATCGGTAAATAAAATTGTCATTTTTATCATGGAGAGTAATTTTGGAATAGATAAAAAATTATAATGAAAGTTGGGAACAAACAAAGTATCATATAAAGTAAGAGAGGACGAAACACAAAAAGTTCCAAACTTGTTAACTTGACATGAATTGCCATTAGGTAATTGAACTGAAACTGGGGAATCAAGGAAGGTAAAGGTTGTAAAAAATGTGTGATGTGGTGTCATATGATCAGTGGCACCTGTGTTAATGATCCAAACACAATCCACATATTTACTTGCATTACGTCTACTAGACTAGCTAGAGTTACCAGCAAAGTGAGTATCATAATGCCCTGAATAATTCCCTGTGTATTGATTCACATGCTGTTGAGAAACAACTAAAGCAACTATTGGAGCTTTGCCCTTCATCATTCTTTCAACTTCCTGCTACAAATTACCAAGCATGGCACTTATCTCTCCAATCCTATCAGAGTTATCAGGCATTGCCAAAACTTCTATGTCAATATGAGTCTCAGCTACATAAGCAGTAGCATGTTTAGCAGATGCGTTATAGGGATGCTTTGACTGCTGAAAATTACTAGCAGAAATGCTTGTATGCTTTTTGTTTTTGTACCAATCAGGATACCCAATTAGTTTGAAACAGGTGTCTCGAACATGTCCATCTTGTTGACAGTAGTCACAATGACCCTTCCTCCTGTCATTTCTTCTCTAATCTTTCTTAAAACCTTATGATTGTGCTTGTAAAGCCACAGATTCAATTGGCGCAACATAAGAACTCATAACTTGTTTATGTGTCTCTACTTTCAACATCGTAGAATATGCTTTGTTGATTGAAGGTAAAGTATTCGATAGTAAAATCTGGTTTCTAGCTTGATCAAAATCATCATTCAAACCCATCAAAAACTGCATTAACTTCCCTCTATTATCAATCTCGGCAATTTCTTTAGAAGCACCACATGTACATGCTGGAAGTGGCTCTACACTAGCTAATTCATTCCAAAGCTTCTTCAATTTTGTGAAATAGACAGAAACTGACATATTCTCTTGTACCATAGAACTAATTTTCTTCTGAATCTGAAAGATGAGAGGACTATTTCTCTCTCTATATCTTTCCCCAATTTCATCCCACAACTCTTTGGCAGATGTTGTGTATATAAAGGCCTCAACCAACTCCTTGGATAAGGAATTCAATATCCAAGAAGTCACCATAAAATTACACTTCCTCCAAATCTCGTACTCATTCGTATTTTCATCAGGAACCCTAACACTTCCATCTATAAATCTCAATTTCTGTTTAACACCTAGAGCATTTCTCATTGCCCTACTCCAAGATCTATAATTGCTACCTATCAACGGAGCAGTAACTAGGACCATACCTGGGTTATCTGAATTCTACAGACTCATAGAATCAGAACCAGTACTTTGAATCACCACTCCATTTCGTTCTAGAGTTGCATTTCTCGGATTTCTAGCTAGAGCTTGATCAATCTCTACCTCCATGATCACAAAAGTTCACTTCTCTGGAAGTTCAAAGAAAAAGAAAAGAAAAAAAAATAGAAGTAACTGTCACAGATCTGGAAGTTTTCCAGATCTATTTTCCCGCTCTGATACCATGTGAGAAAATGAGAAAATGAACTGAATAAAGTTTTTCTTGTATTGATCAACTGCACTAAGAAGGGTATTTATACAAGTAATATACATGCCAGCTGGCAGAGTTAAATAAACTAACTAATCTCTACAAGTAATTCTATTATTAGATAAATTCTATTTCTATTTTATTTTAATAATATATCTAAACAATAGAAAAGAAATTTAGTTTCTCTGCATTTCTCTTTTTTAATTTCTCTTTATTTCTTCGGTGTAATTAAAGGTCCAAACATAGGGTTAAGGTTTCTTTTGATTCCTTCGCAATATATCATTCTGGTTTATACAATTATTATAAGTGATTAGAATATAGCCTTTTCTTTGCATCCAGAGCATTGAGCTTTTGTTAATCGTTAAGTTTATGAGTAGAATATTATATAGATTGGCTTGCACATGTATAATCTACTATATGTATATTATTTACATTTTAATTAAGATATAAAATTGTTATTGCATAATTATTAACTGTTATTTATTATGTTGTGCTGCCATGGATTTTTTTTTTTTACATAGATATTAAACACACAAATGGCTCAGTGATGAAAATGAACATACGTTAAAATCATGATAATTTTAACAGAGTCTTTGTTTTTATATCCATAACCGATGTGGGATCTCAAATGACCAGTCCATGGGGCATGTCCAACCCACTTGCGGACCTCAACTCACAGATCATCTCGGACTTAAGACTCCCTCACATTTTCAGTCGAGTTTCATTTTTTTTTTTATGCAGATATTAGACATACAAATGACTCAGCAATAGAAATGGACATATGTTAAAATCATGATAATTTTAACAAAATTTTTATTTCTATATAAGCCACTCACATACCCTATCCACATATTGCCACAGATGATAATATAAAAATGTGTGTATATATACAGAGAATTGAACCGGTTTGTCTTGAATTCACTGGTAGATATTGGAATATGGTGGTTGAATTATCGGATCAACCCTTATATATTATCGTGAATTGTAATGGTTGTGGGAGTGTTTTTATTTTTATGTCGTCCCCAGTTGTAATGTATGCTTATATGACGTGCTGTGATACTAGTGCATTTCCATTAATAAGATTGTACTATGGAAAGCTCAACTTGTCATGACAAGTAAAAGTTATCTTATTTGATTTTTATTGTGCTCTTCTGTTTCAGTAAACCTTTATTTTGTCGATTAGATTGTATTAAGAGCATCTTTCATTCCACTTATTAAAATCAATTTATAAGTATTATAAATTAATTTAAATTATAAATATTTAAAATTTTAAATAATTATGTATTTAATTAAAATATTTATAAATAATTAATATGTTTAATAAAAATTAATTTATAAATATATTTATTATTAAAATAAGTAAAAATAATATTAAATAAAATTAGTAATAAAATTTTTAAATATTAAATAAAGATAATATAATAAAATATTTGATCAAATTAATTTATAAGTATCAAAATAAAAAGATGGTCCTCCTAACTTATATTTTTTTTAACTTATAAATATAAAAAAAATTATAAATAAGTAAATAAATTTATTTTTATAATTTAAAAATTAATTTGATCAGTTTATAAATTAAAATAAATATTTTTTAAATATTTAAAAAATTCTTGTTTAGAGCCTGTAAAAATTATATATGTTATGTATATTTGGATCTCGGTAGCCCTGTTCACATTGAAAAAAATATATATAAATTATTAATAATTTTTATATTTAAGAGAAAAAATTTCATTTATCATAATTTAGGATTTTATATCATTTTTATGTTTTAGGTGCAACAACATCCCTTCCAAATATAATATGGGGAAATGATAAGATATTTCTTTTTTTTTTTTTTAAATTATAAACTACACATTTTTATTTTAAGAAATAAAATACTAAATTTACTAGTGAATAATTATGTACAACTTAAATTAGGACATCCAAGTTGTTTCCATCCAATTGAATAAATCAATTAAATTGATTGAAATGAGAGGAAAAGATAAAACTAAATTTCTAATTTATTTATATCTTAAATTTATTTTTTTAAATTATAGTTTGTAAATTACAAATACTTAATTATTTGATTTAGACTTTTTTTTACGAAAAATAATTTATTTATTTATATATTATTTTAAATATTAAAAATAAAGAATTTTTAATATTTGAATAAAGTTAAGAATATTAGTTTTCTTTTAATTTATAAAACTATATATTATTTTGTATCATAAATATTTCGTTTATTTGTTTATCATTTATTGTTAAATATGAAAAAATACATAAAATGTAAATTATTGCCAACAATCACTAAAAATTACAGACGATGATATAATAGAAAGCCCTTCTCCTTCCTATTTTTCTCATTATTCTTCTTCTCTTTTTTTTTTTTAACCTTTCTCCTTTGGATTTTTTCATTGGATGGCCATCAGTGAATTTCTCACTTATAACTACTTTCAAATATATTTTTATTTCTTTAATAAATTTTTAAATTTATGTCCATTTGTAATACATCTAGATTTATCTTTTCATATTTGTGTTCGTCAGAAATGAATATGAGATTTTATTCCCAATATGAGGATATTATTAGGATTTTATTTTCTCCTCTTAGTGGGATTTTGCTCTCCCTATAGGGGTTCTGTTACTCTTAGCGGGATTCTATTGGTCTCTTAACATATTTGATTAGCTCTTTAACAATTCTAAATACAACGTAAATGATTGAGTCCTTTTGATTGAAGATTTAGAATCGTCAAGCACAAATAATAATCTTTTATAAATGAAACCTGTTCAATAACGTTTAGTGATTTAAATTCTTTTTTTATTTTTGTTTTAAATTATATCTTTGAGATTTTTTACCTTTTTGCATTAGAATGCTAAACCATTCAGTACTCCATTTTCGCTATAACTCTACCACACACTCAAATGCCTTTTTTATTAATGTGTTTTTTTATTTTTTAAAAATCTTTTTAATTTTAATTTATTTTAAACCACGGCTTATATAATCATTTAGTTTTAATATAATTGTTTTTCTTTTCAATTTTTTTCCTTTTCTTTATCATAGATAAGACAACAATAATCTTATTGCTAATCATTGAAAACTAAAATAAATAAACAAATAAATAAAAGAGGCAAAATGATTATTCCAAAAAGATTAATGTTTTTATCAATTAAGGCAGCTCTTATTTTCCCAACTAAATTTGCTAAGGCGACAATCAATTTAATTAATAAAAATTATATAGATTAATTTACCCCTTCTATTTGTATAACTAGCATAATATCCATGTTGTGCATGGATAATTTATAATATTTATTTTTTAATTTAATTTTTAATTACATTCTAAATAAGATAAATTATTATTATTAAATTAATTTTCAACTAAAATTTCTCTCTTATTTAATTTAATTTGAATAAATTTTTATCTGTTATAATAATAAATTTTTAATTAATTTATAGTGTGAATAATTAAAATACCTATTTAATTATTTTTATACATATATTAATAGTAGTTTCTATGGTTACTTCATTAAAATATAATAAAATTACTTTATTCAAAAAATAATCTAAATTTCATGATATTTTTATATTTTATCTCATAATTTATGTGAATTGATTTTTTTTAGATTATAGAAAATATATTAGATTAATGAGAAAATAATATTATTTAAAAAATATATAAACATAATTTTTATTATTAATTAAAAATAATATTTTATTATATTATTTTTTAAAAATATTATATCTTTAAATTTTTATAAAGTGTAAATTTTTTCATTAATTTGACATATTTTTTTATAAAATAATTCTTTTAAAAAATAGTTATCATTTTCATAAATTTATGATATAAGATAAATATAGTTCATAAAAATTAATATTTTAAAATATCATCATTTTTATTAATATAATAAATGCTAAAAATATATTTTATTTTTTAAAAGATAGATTCTATAATTTTAATATTGTAACTTTATTTTTTTTAATCATCTTTACTTGTAGTTAAATTTTCGATGTAATCATATTTATATTTTATTTTAAAATTCTACTTTTATATAAAAATATAGTTGAGAGATAATTTATGCATAAAAATTTAGATATTAATTGAAATTTGAAAATATTTCTATTGAAAATTAATGATAATAAAATTATAAATAATCAAAATGTTTATTATAATTGTATTCTATATATAATTATAATGAAATAAAATATTAAAAAATTTAAGAAATATTAGATAAAAAATTTATAAAAAAAATAGTAATTAAACAAATATTAATTAAATATATTTAAATAAATAAATTTTAAAAATGATAATTAACAACTTTTTAAAAGAAATAATAAAAAAAGTAAATAAAAAAAAATTGAGAACACTTAAGTGAAATGAAAATACTTGGTGAGAGGAGAGTGATTGATATGTATCAAATGTCTCATATAACATACTATATATGGACAAATGAATGAAAATCATTTAAATAAAAGTTAATTTTATAATTAAATATTATTTAATTAAAAAATAATAACAAAAGTATTTAAATTTAATTTTTATAATAGTAAAATATTTCTTATTTAAATTTAATGGCTATAAGTTAGTCATAATGATAATAATAATAATAATAATAAGTATTAATTAATTTTAAGAAAGTGAAATAAGAAGAATATTAAATTATTAACATAAAAATTAATACATATTAATTATAAATAAGTCAAATTTCTATATTTTATTTTTATTATTTTTTATGCAGGTTACACTTTTTGTCTCTCAAATTTTTTAATAAAGATTTTATAATAAAAAATATAACAATACAATAAAAATATTTATTAAATATATGAAATAATTGAAGATTGATTAAATTATATGACAGTTGATTATGAGATCATAAATAAATGGCAATCATTGACCTTTTGTTATCATTATTATTGTTGTTGTTGTTAAATTTTTTTTAAATTATTATTATTATTATGAAGGGTGACATGTGATAAATAATATTTTTACATAAATGAATTTATAAAAAATAATATAAATAATTTTTAAATATTACAATTAATTACAAAATGTTTTAATTTTTAAAAATTAAATTTTAAAGAAAATAATAATTTAAATTATAAATATTAAAGTATAATTTAAAATAATATTAATAATTAAAAGAAAAATAAAAAAATTAAATAATTATTATTATAAAAATATATAAAAAAGAGTTTTTAATAAAAATGACACGTGATAAAATTTTTAAGGAAATTTTTAAGGAAAATATCATATGAGATTTCTTTAAAAATTATTACTCTACTTTATATAATATATATAGTATCCCATGTTTCTAGCTTATAACTTTTTTATAACTTATTTATTAAGAATTAGAAATAAAGAAAACTTAATGCTTATAACTAAAAAAAGAAAAGAAAGAAGAAAGATTTATGGCATATTCTAAACAGTGACCTTTCATTATTCTTTTGAAAAGGTTGAAATTTGGTAATAGCCATGTGATTTTAGATCCTACATGTGTTACAGTTAAGTCATCATGCGCTCACTTTGGACTTGCAATGAGACATATTGGACCAATGCAAAATTTTTAAAGGCAATTCGTTAAAATAAAAATAAATTAACTTATCTTAGAAGGAGAAGGGCCTTTAGTATATAAGCACTAACAAAATGTTAATGCTATACATGAATGATTTATAATTTTTATTTTTTAATTTAATTTTTAATTTTATTTTAAATAAAATAAATTATTATTAAATTAATTTCAATTAAAATTTTTTTTATTTAATTTAATTTGAATAAAATTTTATTTATTATAATAATAAATTTTTAATTAATTTATAGTATCATCAATTAAAATATCTATTTAATTCTTTTTATATATATATATAGTAGTTTCTATAATTACTTTATTTAAAATGTAATAAAATTCTTTTATTCAAAAAATAATTTAAATTTCATGAAATTTTTATATTTATCTAATAATTCATATAAATCGATGTTTATTTTTTTACATTACAAAAAATATATTAAATTAATGAAAAAATAATGTTATTTACAAAATATATAAATATAATATTTTTTATTATTAATATAATAAAAAATATATTTAATTACTAATAATAAATTTAGTTATTTAATTCTAATAATAACAAAATTATATAACATTATTATTAATTAAAAATAGCATTTTATTATATTATTTTTTAAAAAATACTATATTTTTAAATTTTTATAAAGTTTAAATTTTTTATTAATAGATATATTTTTTTATAAAATAATTTTTTCACAAAAATAGTTATCATTTTACATAAATTTATAATATAAGATAAATACATTTTATAAAAATTAAAATTTTAAAATATCATATTTTTTATTAATATAATAAATATTAAAATACATACTATTTTTAAAAAAATAGATCTCATAATTTTAATATTGTAAATTTAATTTTTTTTAATTATCTTTACTTGTAGTTAAATTTTCAATATAATTATATTTATAATATATTTTTTAAAATTTATTTATATGTAAAAATATAATTGAGAGATAATTTATATATAAATATTTAGATATTTAATTAAAATTTAAAAATAATTCTATTCAAAATTAATGATAATAAAATATAGATAATTAAAATATTTGTTATAATTGTATTCGATATATAATTATAATAAAATAAAATATTAAAAAATTTAAAAAATAATAAATAAAAAATTTATAAAAAATTAGTAATTAAATATATTTAAATAAGTAAATTTTGAGGATGATAACTAAAAGCTTTTAAAAGAAATAATAAAACATAGAGTAAATAAAAAAAGATTTGAGAGCACTTAAGTGAAATGAAAATATTTGGTAAGAGAAGAGTGATTTATATATATTAAATGTCTTATATAACATACAATATATAGATAAATAAATGAAAAATATTTAAATAAAAATTTAATTTTATAATTAAATATTATTTAATTAAAAAATGATAATAAAAACATTTTAATTCAATTTTTAAAACTATAAAACCTGCAATTTAATGACCATAAGTAGCCCATAATAATAATAATGATAAACATTAATTAATTTTAAGAAATTAAAATAAAAAATACTAAATTATTAACATAAAAAATAATACATAATAATTATAAATAAGTTAAATCTATATATTTTATTTTTATAACTTTTTATTTTAACAAAATTTTATAATAAAATAATAAAAATATTTATTAAAAGTATGAAATAATTTAAGGTTAATTAAATTATATAATAGTTGATTATGAGATCACAAATGAATTGTCAATTTTCTTTAAATTGATAGTCATCAATGACCTTTTATTATTATTATTATTATTATTATTATTATTATTATTTTAAATTATTTTTTTTTATTTTAAATTATTATTATTATTATTATTATTATTATTATTATTATGGAGAGTGATATATGGTAAATAATATTTTTTTATAAATAAATTTATAAAAAAATAATATAAATAATTTATAAATATTACATTTAATCACAAAAAATTTTAATTTTTAAAAATTAAATTTTAAAAAAAATAATTTAAATTATAAATATTAAAAAATAAAAATAATTAAATAATAATTAATATAAAAAATATAAAAAATAATTATTAATAAAAATAATACATGACAAGTTTTTTAAGAAAAGTATTATTATATTTTTTTAAGAATATTTTTCTGCTTTAATTATATATATATATATATATATATATATATATATATATATATATATATATATATATATATATATATATATATTACGAATCGTAGTATTACAGCTTAATCGGGAAAACATGAATAAAATAACTGGACCTATTTTATTAAACATTTTACTATATAAGCATACAGACTAATCTGAAATTTAGTATATAAGCATATAGATTAATCTGCTAGTAATATAGATTTTTATAAAAATTAATTTATTTTTATATGTCGTGTGCTTTAAATACATTATTAATTAAAATATAAATATAAATTTAATTATGTATTTTTAATTATTTCATAATAATCATATAAGAACACTCTCAATCCATTGGTATCTTTTTCTTACTTTTTAATTATTTTAAAAATTTAAAAATATTCTAAGAGTATCTTTCACTATTATAATTTAATTAAATAATACTCTAAAAGTGTTTTCTTAGAATATTTATTTGATTTCGTTTTGAATTTTTAAATTAAATATGAATATGAACTATTTCTCAAATATATTGCTGTAATGTAAGTGCAATTTTTTTTTAATAATGTTAAATATTATATGTAAGTATTTTTAAAATAGGATTTATAATAAAATTTTAATTTATATTAATTAATTTTTTTAAATAATATAAATTTATAAAGATATTTTAGTCAGTTTAAAAATTTTCCATCTCATTAGATATAGATTAATTATATTTTTTATTTATTAATTTTTTATTTTTATTAATTATTTCTTATAAAATTTTATATTTAATTGAAATTAACCATAAGAAGAAAAAAATTTTAAATTTATATAAACTCTAAAATTAAAAATTAAAAATTTATATAAGTATTAAAATTTATTTAAATAATAAAAAATATGGTTATAATTAATTTGAATAATGAAGGACATTTTTTGTAAAATGAATTTATATTAATTAATATTTTCTGTAAGTAATATAAAATTATAAGGATATTTTATTTATTAATTTTTTTATTTTAATTAATTATTTTTTATTAAATTTTATATTTAATTGAAATTAAACATAAGTAATATTAATAATTTAAATTTTTATAAACTCTAAAATTAAAAATTTCAAATTTATATAAATATTAAAATTAATTTAAATAATAAAAATATAATCATAATTAATTTGAAAAATGAAGGGCATTTTGACAAAGCTAATGTTCTCCCCTTCTCACATTTATATATAATATAAATATAGATAAATTTACAACTTTTTTCCCAATTAATCTGCTAGTAAAACGTGATTCTTTTTTCTTTCTTTTTTAAGTTATAGGCATTAAGTTTTTTATTTATTAATTTTTAATTCTTAGTAAATAAGGTTTTAAAAAAGGTTATATACTACAAATATGGGATACTAAGTAATCAATAAACAAATAGAAAATACAAATAATTACTCTCTTTGTCTATTTTTATCTGTCACATTTAAAATTTTTTTATCCAAAATTATTCATTGCATTTTGAAAATAAAAAAGCATTAACTTTTTTTTTTCAATTTTATCATTTCTCTCTATTAAATATAATAAATATTTATATAATGAGTAATTAAGTAAAATAAAATATAATTTAATCAATTATTAATATATTTTCATAAAAATAAGTTTATTTAATTATTTTCTTAATTACCATATAAAATTTAAATTTGACAAATAAAAATAGATAAAAATAATATGATTGGAGGATAAATTAGTCAATATAATTTTTATTAATTAAATTAATTATGGCCTTATAAAATGTAGAAATAGGGACTACTTATCATTTTAAAATCAAATATATATATATATATATATATATATATATATATATATATATATATATATTTATTTATTTATTTATTTATTTACTTGAATTAGACCTATCGTTTCCCTTGTAATATATCCATTTTAGTTTTATCTCAAACAAAAAAAAAGATTTTTTGGGCAAATTTTTTAAATTAAGAGTTTAAAATATTATTGTTAAAATTGCTATAAAAAATTAGTTTTAAAAAAATATATTAAGAAGATAGCTTTTGTAATTAATTAAAAATTAAATTTAATATATTTTAATAGTAAAAACATTAAACTAATAAAATAATTTCTCTAAATAATTTTCAAATAAATATTAAATATTATTTTTATAAAATTATTTTTTAATTCATAAACTCAATAAAAAAATAATATTACTGAAATTTTTTTCCAAATAAATAATTATTGATTTCTTTGATTAAAACGTTTATCTTAAAAAACATAATAATATTTTATATTTTATTAAAATTTTGAATCATTCCATAATATAAATATTTCATCAAGGGAAAGAAACTTCCAAGATTCTTTTCCTTAGTATTAAATAATCTCTTATTTTATAGTAAACACTGTCCTTATAAATTATTTTATTTTATTAGTAAGATTATAATTTAAAATATTTTAAATAAAAAAAAGGATAACAAACAAAAAAGGTGGTTTAATAATGGTCTTGTCAATGATATTGGGATAAGACATCAAATAAATAATTAACCATAATTAACAACTCAAAAGATTTATTTATTTATTTTTCTTGAATATTCCATTTTAAGCACGTGCTTTATTTCTTTTTTCAAAAATTTAATTACTATTTGCATTAAAATAATAAGAAAAATTTTGAAAATAAATTGCATATGGACAATTGTGCAACTTGCTAACCCAAGCCAACCCCATTTATCATATTGGAAGACACCTGGATGAGGAATCAATAGCCACAAGAAAAATAAAATTTAAAAAATAAGAAAAAAAAACTCTTACAGTAATATTTTATTTTTAATAATAAAATTATTTTAAATAAAAATAATTTTTATTTAAAATATGAGAATTAATTGAATTAAATTTTTATAAAATTTTAATTTTTAAATAGAAAATTAATTAAATTTTAATTTCTTAAATTTAAATGATAGTTAAATTTATCTTTATAAGTTGATGCTTAAAATTATTAAATGAAAAAATGAATGGATATGATTACATGAATTTACAGTTAACATATCTAATTATATATATATATGGAAAAACAATTCCCATCCTCATATAACCAAAAATTAAAATTACTATCTTGCCCTGCATGTGAGTTAAATTTACTTAAAGACAATATTTATTTATATGTTATAGAACACATTAAATCATAGAAAGCATAAAGAAAAGTTCAATAGGCATTAAAGCTCAATAGGCATTTTAGTTATGTACTTAGGTCTTTTGTTACTCAAATTGCCTCATATGTATCTTTACTAGGTCCATTTACATGCCAAAGGTCTATTTTAACATGTTCTAAATAAATAAATTTCAAATAAAGTAATTAAAACCCTAAATTAAAAAAAAAAAGGGGGGAGAAAAGAGATTAAAACCATAAAGATCTTTTTACACCCCATAAAAATTATCCTAAAACCATTACAAGGCTCAAAGGTCCATTAACATCACGCATGAAGCTTTGGAGTTCTATTGTGGGCTTCACTGGACTTGGATCTTTCATTTGATTACGCAAAAGTCCTTCCAGATCCATTAAGGCACATTTATACGCACATGATACCATACTAGGCTTAATGGGTTTTGTTTGACTTATTTAATTGATTTATATATGAAAATAACTCAAAGAGGTAAAAAAGTAAGTATTTAATTTAAACGAAAAATATAGAAATTAACTAAATTAAATAAATATAAAAATAAATAAAGAAAGTCAAAGATAAGATCAACATAATTTACTTAACCAAGTCAAAATAGAATTAGAACTAATTTTAATTAATCAAAGTCTCCTAAACTAAGCCTATCATTTAATCATAATTCTAGTAGGTCTGATATGCATAATCCTAAACATACCAAACTGTAACATGGGAAATGAAAACACTCAAACTTGATACCATAAAACATGCAAAACTGATTAAATCTATTACTTATGCAGAAAATTTAGATTTGAATATTAAATTTGTAAAATTAAGGAAAAATAGCAAAACATCACAAAGTATGAAAATTTACCAGAACTTAGATAAAATGTTAACTAAAATATGGTAAAAAGAGTTAACACAAATCTCCTAAGACCTAGTATGCAATTAAAAATGTGGAGGGTTGTACTAATTTCCAAACAAAGTTAACAACCTATCTTGTAAAAATTATTCCTAATTACTTGTAAAGAATTAGGTAAAAATAAAAATATTGGTGGTTAGAGGACATAATAGGCTATCAAAAAAAGAAAAAAAAAAGAATGAAGTAAAACAAGCAAGAATTGACATAGAAACATATTTTACAATTTTGGGTATGTTGACAAATCATTATCGATTAGATCTAAACTTTGAGCATTCGCAATAAATCATAGAAAATAGCTTTTTGGGTGATCGAAAAGGTTATTACATGTGGAAACAAAATCCATTAAGATCATTAAAAGAAGCAAATAACATCAATTACATGCTGAAAATTATAGAAAATATGAACTTGTAATAGATGCATCAATGGAGTTGTAAGGGCCCAATCAAAACATACCTTAATTTGAATTGATCTCTTTGGATTTAAAGGAATCCCTTGGCTCCTTGAAGACTTTGGAATGTCAAGAACTCAAGAAAGTAAATTAATTTTTTGGAGATTTAAATTAATTGACCTAAATATATGTGACACTAAGTGAATATATGTGAAGATGTAGGTGAAATATGTAAGATCAATTGGGGGAAGAAGAAAAACTTCTAGAGAGAAGTCTTCTTCCACGCCAAAATAGAGAAAAAAAAAAGACCACGATTCTCTAAATTTTAAGGTTAATAGCCGCTTCCAAATCTTAAGTATAGCTATCTATTTATAGGGAATAGGATATAAGATAGATGCAATAATAATCTAATTACAATTTATAAGTTTTTTAGTGATAAATAACTAAAAGAAAAACAAAATGAGGGATAAATATCCCTTTGGATAAAGGGATATTTTTCCCTTTATTGTACTTTTTTATTTAATGTTTATTAAGGCTTTTATTTAATTAAAAAAACCTTCAAGCCTTGCTTGCTTATTTGGACTTGAAATTAGGCCGGTTGATTCTTATCACTTAGTTTGGCTTGGCTAGTAATTCCCCTAGGCCCATTGGAGGCCTTCGAGAGCCTAGGCTCAAAGTTGATTAAGTGACATAGGCTTTGGCCTTGTTTAGGTCCATAGCTCAACAAGTATGGAGGGTATCTAGTGATATGAGGTTGGAGGTTAGCATAAACATCCCTAACCATCCTAGGGTAAATGGGAGCATAGGTAATGGCCATTTGTCTTTAGCCCTGAGCAATAAAGGTTGTCAAGAAGTCATGCACATGGTAGTTCTTTACAGTGACAGGGTGAATAAATCTCCTTGGATGGATTAGATATCTGGTGAAAGGAAGGTAGGCCTTATTGCCCTCTCTCACTATAGGGCATGGTTACTCTAGAGGTGGATTAAGGCCTCTACGAGCGCATCTAATTCTCCTATCTCGAGGTTACGACCTCTTTTAGACATGACTGAAGATCCATGATGGAAAATTTTTTAGTTAAAATTATTGAAGGGAGTGCACGTTTGAGGTAGAGTGTATAAACAATTCATATCTCATACAACAAAACACAATACTTACTCGTATATACACATACAAAATTCCTATCCTATTAATGAAGCCATACTTTTGAAGCTAATTAATTCTCTAGTTATTTCATTTCTATCAATAAATAGGTTTCTTTAAACTATTGTAATATGGACTATGTAACACATCAAAATCATAGGGTGTGAGATTCAGTTGAATTATAACTACTCTATCTTTCTGTAATTTCTAGGCAACCCTTTAAATCTACAGGATGTTAAGTGAGTCTTCTATTTTGAGGTAGGGTGCTCAGAAGAAAAGCATGTCATTTTAATCTCTTTGGGGTCTGCTTAGTTCTTGATCCTAATTCTAGTTTACACATATCTACCAAAATTACTTCATAGAAATTAACCATTGTTCGCACATGTAAATAACAAGAGGGAAGAATCCTAGTTATACATATGTTATATTATTTGTTATATCCTCTTCCATTATATACATTTTACTGTCTTATTGTGACTATTTTGTATTTTGGGCTAAAATTCTCTTTTCAGTTATGCTATTGCTTATGATGCCTTACTCCATGTGTTGATGTGTGGCTTGATTAAACCTAAACAAAATTTCAATTTTTGTAGGTAAGGCAAGTTCGGCAGCCAAAGAACCGAACATGTCACATGTCTTAAGTCTTTCTTCGGCATCTGAAGATCATTAGGCTGCCAAACTTGCTTTTTCTCCTCTGAATAATTTCTAGGAACCATTCATTCTTCCATTTAGCACACTCTAAGTTTCTTCTACCACTCACAACTTCTAATCACATACATTTAAGATTCCCTTAAGTGATGATCATAAAATAACAAACCAACAAACAAATATGTAGAGCAATATAAATTAATTTAAAAGATGTAAAATAAGATTTTTGGGTTTTATGCAACTTACTCAAAGTTGTGATGCAAGGAAGGTTATCAAGATGTCCCTTCTTTAAACAAAAAAGACACGATCTAAGAAAGGGAGAAAAAGGTACTTTATGCGTGAGAACTTAAGAGGGAGTTGAAAAGGGCAAAAGGGTGCTAATTGTAGCGGTTTAGAGACTTTAATATTTTTTAAAATGTAGGCAAGTGAATGAATCTTCGGTAGCTAAAGTTAGTATAAAGCAGTAAATTCATCTTTCTCCAACTTCGGCAGCAAAAACATCATGTTTCGGTAGCTAAAATTATGTTTTCTCCTAGAATTCTTTCTACTTCCCAAGTTCAGTAGTTAGCCTTCACTTCTTTGGCAGCCGACCTTATCTTTTAGAAAACATACAATTTCAGAACTGCAATAATTTTGATGCTAACATCCAAGTTCAAATATTAACAAACAATTGATCATAATATATTAAGAAATCTTGCAAACAATTAACTATCCATCATTATTAATGCTACTATTCCCATTGACACACATTCATAACATCAAAACTAATCCTCCTAAAACAACAACAATGAAATCAAACTTCCCCCATTAATTAAAAAAAAACCATAAAATAAAATTTTCTCCTAGGAGGAAGATCTTACCCTTTAACCATAGGGTTCAAATAGTCTACTCACTATTTCATATACATGCAGTTTCACAAACTATTTATTTCTCTTTCTCTCACATACACATACAATCACATATGTGTGTGTGTGTGTGTGTGTGTATTCTCATTACAAAACCATCCTTTATGAATAGTAGGAGAACTTAGCAAATGGTACCTCTCTCTAATTCTAGATGTTCTCTCCATACTATGCACTTACAAGGCTAAAGACTATACTCACGTGCTCCTAGTAGACACAAAGATAAAATCACTTACTTAGATCATTATCTCTCACTTCCCTCTTACTTGGATGCCAAAGTTAATAACTCACTCTTTTAATTGCTTCTGCCTCAAATTCTTAGAGGCAATCATTGTAACATCAACTTCATTTTAAAGCTTTACCCCTGATCTAGGTATTTATATTTGTGGTAATTGTGGTATTACTTCTTGCATCCTCTTCTTATCTTTAGTTTTCTACTTAAAGGGTTAAGACTCTTATTGGGAATTTTTAATTTCCTCACAGGAGCTTGCTAATGCTCTCATAACACTATATGTATACAAGAAATTTATATATACATGCATTCCTTTGAATGTAGAGCATGGGGCTCTACCCAATTGCCTTGCGTTTGCATTGTAATCTATATCTTATAATGCCAACACTTAGAAGAATAAATAGGGTACAACATTACCATCACAATAACCATGAACTTTAACTTTTAACCTCTCTTTCCATTTAGTTAAAACACATGTTCCATTAGAGCATTCTACTATCAATTTTACCTAACTTGGGTAATTATGCACCCTTTTAGGACAATAACACTATCATGACTCTTCTCCTTTTCATTTGTGCCTCTCATTATGTAGGCATCTTTTACACTACATGTTTACTTTATGACACATGAAACTCTCATCTATGCAACTTCATTCCTTCTGATGTTGAGTTCTGATATGGCCATCACTTCCTTTTTCATCATTCTATCTATGGGTCAGAAGTCATTTGTAACGATTTAACTAGGGGCCATTACCGGCTCTAGGAACGGGTTAGCTTAAGGCTGCTAGAATTCATAGTAATCCTAAAAACCTATTAAACATATTCTAATTCCATATAAACCAAAATCCAAGGAACTCATAAACAATAACACTTTAGCATTTACATCAAAGTGTAAAACATTTTCATTAAAAATGGCCAAGAATTTGTACCTTTTCATATCATTCATAAAATGCTGAAGTGTAATCCTTACATATATTCATAGATAATTAATGAGTATGCTTATGGATTAAGATAAACATACATGCATTTCTTATACTTATACCTTACATATTACAATCCTCTGAACCATGCACAACATCTAACCATTTATAATTTACATCTTCGTTCTACAAACTCAAACATAGAAAAGAACTTTCTAGACTCATGCCTCTAGCTAGCTCTTCTTGTAGATAACTCTACTCCTACAACTCTTCACCTGGGATTAAGGAAAAGGAGTAAGCTTAGGGAATCTTAGTGAGTAAACCATCCAAAACATTAATCATGTTATTCAGTTCATACAAATGCAATGTATCAGTCACATGAGTTTGCACATCATAAACAATTGATATAAGATAGACTTGTCACTAGTGATTTCCCATAACTAATTTGTTTTGGCTCATAGAGATGCTCCTCAAGACTTCCTCTTAAATTCATAACATAACCAATGTGCCCAGCTCATAAAGAAGCTCCTCGGGCTTTCCTCTATCATAAATAGTGAGCCAGAGACTTATTAGGTCTCATCTGGTCTTACCACATTAGATTATGCATGATCATAACCTATAACACATCTTTACCATGGGGAAATTAGTGGGTCATCCAATATCTATCGTGCATCAATAATAAATATGAAAGGCAACATATCCATGTTCTATATACATACAACCTAATTATATCATGAAATAATGCATGTGTATGATCATGGTTCTTATTAATAATTACTAAAAAAGCACCATTCATTTAGGTTAGTATTACTCACCTCTTGAAGCCTATCAAATTACTAGACACGAATGGTCGCTATCCTTTTAAACTTGGCTTCCCAGGTCCCTCAAGTTCGATCCTATAAAAGTTGAACTCTAATGAGTTATCCGAATGTCTAAAACTCTATACATACATCACACAACATAAACTAGGTCCATAAGATGTTTAAAAACAAGTTTTGGAGCCTCAAAACAAAAAGGGAAATAAAGCAGGCAAAACCAACTTTGGCTATTGAAGTAAGGAACTTTGGCTATCGGAGTCCCAAACCTTAAATGTCATTTTTGGGTAGTAGCTACTCCAATTGTCAAAGTAGGGAACTTTGGCTGTCAAAGTCTTAAACTTTAAAAGCTCTCGAGAAGCAACAACTATTCTAGCTGGTGAAGCAATGGTTTTCGATAACCAAACTAGGGAATTTCCAAAATTTCCAATTTGATTTAACAGTTGCTCAACTTGCTAAACCAAAACCAACGAACATCCTTTTGCTCCAAAACAACATTTAACCACACTAACACATTCTTAAAACATCGAACAACTAAAAAACAAACAAGGATGCTACATGCATCAAAATTTCAACCAAACCAAGTTTCTCAAAATATTCTTTTAACTTGCAACAAAAGAGAAAACACCTCAAAACTTGCCTATTTCATAACAACAACTTAAAATCTAACTTGCTTATGACTATAAATACTCTATACTAGTTCAAGAACCCCATGGCAAGACATGCATTTGAAGATTCACCAAATCAAACAAAACTATAAAACTTCTCCTAACTTCAAAATTTAATTCAAAAGGTTTAATCAAACTCATTTCTTACATGAAAACATTCTACTCAATAAATTCCATGCAATTCATACTTGGAAACCATTTTAAAGATTAAAATGAGAAGAGGAAATACCATTCTCTCTTGAATTTGAAATTAAAAAATTTGGTTAAGAAAGGACTTCAATTCACTCTCGATGTCTGAGTCTCCCAAAGGATCTCCAAGCACCCAGAACATATAAGTTACCAATAATTTGATCAACCTTAACCCTTTGCATGTAATAATAACAAGAAGAGAGGAAAAATAAGATTTTCTTTAAATTTCAAGTTAAAAGGGCTATTTATATCCCTTGCTATTGAGGGAACTTTCGGTTGACGGAGTCCATGCCCAGAAGGACAGCTCGATAGTAAAAAGGAGATTTTGGCTATCAAAAGTCCAACTTTCAATTGCTGAAGTTCAATTTGCCTAAAAAGAACCTTGTACTCTTCACTTGGCAAAAACTAACAAATAAACAACCATTCATATAGACTTTATAACATATCATTTGCACACATATGGAACTTACCACTATTTTTCTTGTCCGTAAAATCCTAAGTTTCATAAGAATTTCCCATCAATGACAGGAATTTCAACATTGAAACATGGTGGGTGTTACATCATCATTCACTTTCTTTCGTTTTTGTTTCATGTAATTTTGCTGCTAAGCTCACATTAAATGGCCTTTACTACCTTCCGGACCCTTTTTCATCATTGTTTACATCTTTTCTCTTCATTCAATTTTCATTTCTAACCCCTTATTCAGGCTCCAAAAGCGGTAAGGAACATTTATTAATTATTTACTCTTGACTTAACAGTCAAGGACATTCATTCACTTAATACACTTCATCACAACTTTAGTCACACACAACAGACTGACTCATACCTTATAATTACTAACAGGGACCAAAATACTAAAATTGCAGTAGGCAAAACAAAATATCAGTAAAATATCTAACATATATCCAAAATTCACTATGCTTGTATCACAAACTTTTATTTTCCATCACATGACTTAACTTTACTCTATTTATACTTTACATTCTTAGCAACTAGGTCCCATTTTAGTAACTTACTGCTTTGATACCAACTTTTTAACAACCCAAAACTGAACAATTATTGATGCTAGAGTACTAAGAGGCATAAAGCCACTGGAACTCATAACAAGCTTAACCCAGACCTTTCCTTTAATTCTTTTGTAACATAACATTATAAATATTTTGGTGAGACCATTAACATGTTAATAATGAAATATCATTTAATTTATCACTTTCTAATTTACTAACAGATTCCACTTTCATTTCATAAAGCTTATCTGATCATAGGGCCTGTGCAAGGCTTTCCATAAATTTCATTTACATTCTTTCTCTGAAAATCAATGTAAGTGGGTCTTTTTTATTCTCTTATGCTTTCATGATTACTTTGAAAATTATATACTTTCTCAGAAAATTACAAATTTCTTTAATATGCTCTTTTTACAAAAAATATACAGTAGTAAGTACAGTGGCAAAATAACCAAAATTATACATGTCTCAAAATAGCTTTACAAAATGGTACTAATTATATAGACTTGACTTCATCAAACCTTAGAGCATAGTTATCTAAAATCTATGACTGGTGCCCTTTCTTATGTCCCTGAATAGAAAGGGGATTGAGTATATGAAACCAGTGAGTAGAGAGTTACATGGGGAAGGAAAACATGTTATTAAATACAATTCAAGCACACGAATGCATCATTCCCATGAATGATTTCACAACACAAACAATTCACAATGAGATAGTTATATTACTAAAAGTTCACTCATCCCTTTATTTTCATATCATAGCATTTATCCAATGTGCCCCACCCATTACTGAAGCTCCTTAAGATTTCCTCCTAACATATCATATCAAATAATGGGGCCAAAGACATAGATTGCCTTGTCCGGATATTCGTTTTCTTTCTTTCATATGTGAGCTTATAAAGCATGCATGCTTTTTCCTTTACTTTTTCTTTATCTTTCCCATTGGGTCAACTGTAGCCACTAGCACAACACATATATATAATATGCAACACCTTTATGAGTTAAACATATAATATAAATATTTATGCATTCCTATATGAAATATATCTAATTAAAATAGTTAAATGTTGCGTGAATACACATGTAAAGTAAATCAGAGTTTAAGAATGCATTATATAATTTCTCCTCACCTTAAGTGTTCCTCATTTAATTCTTTAAGCTAACTCGATGCCTATTCCTTGGATTCTTGGCTCTAAAGTCTTAGTGTTATAGCTACAAGATAAGAATAAGATATATACTTGTTTTATAGTTTGACTTAGTTTATATTATGTATTTGCAAGAAAACATAACCTCAGCAGTCAAATTTGAGTGTTCAATAGCCGAAGGTTAGCATGCACTGTATACCTATTTACGTAGTTTGGCATCCAAACCTCCCATTGTTAGGCTATTGAATCTAGATTTCCATATTCCTAACTTTTCCTTAACCTTTGATTTTGTTAGGCCAAGGGTTCTAACTCATTTCTATAATCTTTCCCATTGTTTATAAAACTTTCTCCATATTTTTACTTAAACCAAAGCACATTCATTAATCATTCATTTAAATCCACTACCATTTGATCTCTAGCCCTAAACTAATATAAATATGACTTTAAACTCAATGTGTATTTATTATTAATCATATTAGAGTTTAAAGAAAGCAAAACTAAGGAAAAGCAAAAAAATACTTAGTTTCTCTTGGATCTTTCCTCTTGTTATTGATAACTCTTAGTGGTTGGTCCTTCCCTCAAATTTAGGGTTATAATGTTTTTAGGGTCTAGTATTAGTAGGGTCTCATTAATGGGAGTCTAGGAAACAAAGGAGAAGAGGAAGGATAGAGGAGAAGGAGGAGGAGAAAAAGGAACCATGTGGTTGATTCTAAAGAGAGGAGAAGTTTGGAGGAAATATCTCCTACCTTTTCCTTTTATTTTGGTTCTGCCCACTTAAGTTTGGCAGCCTAAGTTATGCATCTTTCATGGCTGAAGTCTCTATAGACATGGGGCATCATAAAAGCCTTCCCACTTATGTTGCTTTGTCTAGATGAGGTGTTTATGTTCAGTCTTCTTGCCTGAGCTGTGGTGATTTGTTGGAGATTCAACTACATGTCTTCAATGATTATGCATAGGCACATGGGATTTGGCTTCTCTTTTTGCTTGGCCTGTGGATTGACTGCTTTACTGTTTATGATTCGATGGGTTGGTTTGTTTAGGTGGTGAAGAGCTTAGATGATCTAGGCAAAAATCTCTTCATTATCTTGCTATAGGTAATTTGGAGGGAATGAAACTTATTAGTTTTTGAAAAGGTACGTAGAAGTCCCCCTTGAATTATATGATAAGGCTACCCAATTGCTAGAAGAGTGCACAATTGGTGAGGTGAGAGCTGGTGTTGTCAGTTCGAGTGATAGTTGTTTGTGGAGGCCACTTCCATTGGGAGTTGTGAAGGTTAATTCAAATGATGTGGTGAGTAGGGTTAGTGCAAGGTGGCAGTTGGAATTATGCTTAGAGACAGCGAAGGTCGCACTCTAGCTCTGGCAGGGAGAGATCTTCAGTTAATGGACGTGGAGGTAGCGGAAGGTTTGGATATTTTTTTTGGGTTCATAGAAGGCATTTGAGTTAAATTTCCCATATGCAATCCTAGAATTTGATTCCTTAATTTAGGTCTCCTTGCTTTCAAAGGATGAGGAATGCTCTTCTAGGATACCATGCGAGATGACATTCTCTCGATCCTGTGAGGTTTTCACTCTTGGCAAGTCGTCCATGTTCGTTGCTTTGGCAATAAAGCAGATGCTCTTTCTAGTGCACGTGGAGATGCTTTTTTTTCTCTAATGTTATAATTTTCCTATTACTGTCTTAGATTTTTGTCATGGTAATGTTTCTTCTCGACTTTAGTTTCGTTTAATGATATTTTTGTTCCATTAAAAAAAAAGTTTACACTTTCCATTTCAAATATTTTTCATTTTCTGTGATGGTGTAACTTTTATATAAATAGAATTGTTTAGAAATTAAATAAGTCCTAATAAAAGTATACGAGTCTAATAAAATTTCAAGTAAATTTAGATAGTGTTCGATATAAATGAATTTCACAATATTTTTGTGGAATTCATTTGTAAATAGAAAATTTTAATATTTAGTTTAAATGAAAATTTATTTGTAATTTTTAATAATCAATTTCATAGAATTTATTATAACTAAATCAAATTTCATTAAAATTAATAGAATTTACAAATAAATTCTAAATTTAAAATTATATATATTTGAAGTGACAAAATTATCCTCTTATTATATATCATTTTATTCTATTTTATTTATTCCAAATACAAAATTCATTTCATTTACAAATAAAATCAATGAAAAAATTCATTTATAAATAAATTCTATCATGAAATTCATTTCAAATAAAATGAATTTTACCATAAAATTGAACCAAATAGTCTTTTAAAGTTGAAATTATGTATTAGGCTTTTTATACGTTAAATATGGAGTATATACACTATTCCATACCCTAATAAGAAATATTGCATTAACCATATTACTCACACACATTTAAAAGAACCTCACTACATTATAACTGCGATCAAAACTTAGGGCAGCAGGTAAAATTTGTTCCCATCAATTGATAGTGCTTTTAAATTGAAAAACTTTAAAATACAATCGATATATATATAACAATTTTATTATGATAATTAATTATGATGATTTCATCATAATCAATCATTAAAATGTATTTATTATATTTACAATGATTATGCTAAATAAATTCTCTTTTTGAACTTTGCGCCATAAAACATATATATGCCATCAACCCCATCCTACAGTAAATAAAATTTGAGTTCCCATCATTTGATGGTGCTGAAGGTGCTTTTAAATGACTTGTTATTGAACCCTGTTGTTAGCATTATTTTATCAATTTTCATGGCTATCACATTTCATTTTCAACTTTGTTGCCCAAGTCCCTCATTAATTTTTATGTACAAATGAATAAGAAAGTTATATGAAGCAATAAGCATATATTCAGGGATAAGGATAAAAATGATAAAAAAAAAATAGTGAGATAAACCCCTTATCATGGACTTAGATTTCCTCTTCTATTAAAATGGTTTGATGGATATATAACAACACACATTTTTTAAATCAATTGAATAATTAATATTTATCATTTAGTTAGTATTTGATATAAATGAATTTCACAAAATTTGATGAAATTCATTTATAAATATAAAATTTTAAAGTTCGATTTAAATGAAAATTTATTTAGAATTCTTAATAATCAATTTCATAATATTTATTATAATTAAATAAAATTTCATCAAAATTGATAGAATTTGTAAATGAATTTCAAACTTAAAATCATATATATTTCAAGCGATAAAAATTATCCTATTATTATATATTATTTTATTTTATTTTATTTATTTCAAACACAAATTTATTTCATTTGAAATGAATTCCACATTTAATACAAAATTTATCAAACAAAGAAATTTATTTATAAATAAATTTCATCACAAAATTTATTTATAAATGAAATAAATTTTACTATATAATTTAATCAAACAAGGCCTTAAATAACTTTAAAATAATATTTTATAAGAAAATAATATAAAACAAAACTATTGTATTATAATTTTTATATAAAATGAGAGATGTATTTTAAACATTCAATAGAAAATAAATATCATATCAATTAAATTTTGTATCAATATCTATTTATATATATATATAATAAGCCAAATTTTACGTGAAGTTGTCACGTGACAAAGTATTTCTTGAAATTACCACATGACACAAAGAGAACTTGACATGCTTATCATTAGTTATTATTTTTTAATATTATTATTAATACTATTTTATTTTTTTAATTAGATTAATACACATTGTAACTTATGTAATTAATTAATTAAAAATAATTAATTACTATGAAATATTAATATTATTATTATTATTTAAAATAAAAATATAATTTAGTTATAGAAAATTAATAACTGTTTTTCTTATGATTATTTCAAAATAATTTAAATTTAATTTATTTTAGTCATATAACATTAACAATGGCCATTAAATTGTAATTATTTCTTTCTTTTTTGGCCAACTGTTGAATACATTGAATGGGTTAGCATTTTCAATGGCCATTCATTATATATATGCAAATGGCTTTGGCCATTCAATGGCCAATTTCTTTAATGTGTCAATATTATAGTAATTTAAAAGGCAATGTGAAAATGCTTTTTGATCATGTTTTCAATTAAAAATGATTTAATGGCTAAATTAAATTAAATTTGATTTTTCTCTAACATCATATCTGTAAATAGTTAACACTATCAGTCACTTTCAGTCACTTGAGACACTATATAAATTATATATTAGAATAGCTACTTTTCTCATATTTTATTCTCAAATTCTCTTTCAATTCATTTTATTACTTTTATTGGAGAATTATTGATATTGATTCTCAAGACTTATTTATAATTCTGTTAATTCCTATTTTTCTATAATATTAGAAGAGTCCATTAATTTTTTTAAAGATAGTGACTTATATCAGAATTATCCTTAAGGGTAGTATCACCACAACTCGGACTAATATTTTATCTCTCATTTATTACTATTATTTTCTAACAATTTTAAAATTTCAAAAAAAAAAAGTCTTTTTTTAAATTAATTTAAATTGTTGCACGTATTTATTTGTGAGCTACATTAGGTAATTATTTGAATGTTACAATAATATTAGTGGAATATGACTATACCTGTAATTAATATACACATTGTGTCTGTAATTTTTATATATAATTAAAGACATCTATTTACTTTTGTTTGGTATTTACAAAGTGCTGGTGAGGGAGAGTGTAAAATCATGCTATGTGTAAAATTAAAAAGTAAATGATCAATTAAATAATATTATTAAATAAATTGAATAATTTTAACTGTTTCTATTTTAAAATTGACTAAATATTAATTAAATTTAATATTAAATTATAACTTACATAAAAATTATGTATTTATATAATATATTTATTTGTAAATTATATTATATTATGACATTTTTTCCCATTAAATAATTTCAATAATTAAAAAAAGATAATTATTTTTTGAAAAAAAATAATTTGTTAAAAGAAAATTTGTTTAATTTTTTTCCTAATATTTTTAATTTTTTAAAGAAAATTTTTCCTGAAGAAAATTTCAAGAAAAATTTTTTTGGAAGAAATAATATTTTTAAAATGACATAAAAATAATATTTTAAAAAATCTCCTGAAAATCACTTTTAACAATAATATTTTCAAAAAGGAAAAAGGAAAATTTTTGAAGAAAAATATTTAAATAATTATTCTAGAACATTATATTAAGATTACTTGGTGAGACCCAAATGATCTCACTAAATTTAAATTATTTTTACTTTAAAAAAGTAATCAGAGAAAATTATGATTGATTTATATATATAAAAAATTAAATAATTTATTTTTTATTAATTACACAAAAAATAAATAAAAAATATACTTTTAAAATAGGTGAAAAATTATTTAAATTAAATTAATTAAGAAAAAATTTTAAATGAAAATTAATTTAATAATAATAATAATATTATTATTATGTCTTTATTTATAAAGATAAATTAATTAATAAATATAATTTAAATTATAATTAATATATTAAATTAAGAAATAGAAATTATATATTACCATTGTACATAATGCGAATATTCTACTAGTATATACATATATTTAGACGACACACCCCACTTACATCGACATTAAAACTTAATATTTTATCAAATGTAGTCATGAGATATACTACCAACCCATACTACAATAAGAGATTCCATTATTCAACCTTTGAAATGCTCTTAAATCTATTATCATTGAACCAACTTCTTATTAATTAGTATTATTATATTCATTAACATGGTAGCATATTCATTCCCCTCATTTATTTCGTATATTTAGAGGGATCCCACCAAAATTTTTTATTGAAGTCAAAACATAAAATACTTCAATTTATATTTAAAATATTCTTAAATCGGCTTAAAACTCAATTATATTATTGTATAGATGGGAAAGTTTAATTTAGTCTGTTTTTAATTTTTTCATCTAATTTAATCTGAAAATTTTAATTTATATTTAATTTGGTCTAAAATTAAAGAAAATTAAGAAATTGAGTTTCTTAATTTTTAGATTTAAATTAGAAAATAAAAAATTTAGTCTCAAAATTAAGAAATTAAACTTTTTAATTTTTTATTTAAATAAAAAAATTAAAAAATTTAATCCATAAAATTTAATTTTTAAATTAAATTAAACTTATCTAATAAATACAAGAGTAAATTAAGCAATTTTCTCTCTTAATTGTTGTTAGCACTATCATTTTCATATCAAATTTATTGCTACTTGAAAAATTAATAAGAAACTCACATGAAGAATGTGTTAAAAAAGAAGGGGAAAACTCATATGAGAGATAGCATCCTTTCCCATTAAAGCGATTTGATGGACAACTATAAATTTTAAATCAATTAAATAATCAAACATATACATTCTTAATAACCCAAAAAGAAAAAAATAAATAAATTGCACGAATACCACATTTCATTATCAAATTTGTTGCTTTATTTTCTGACGTTAATTTTTATGCAAAAATAAGTGAAACTCATATGAATAATGAGGGACAGAGAGAACTCTCATATGGCAGTTAGCATGAAGAGTTGTCACCGTATTCCTTGTAATGGAAAAAGCAAAACATTATTTCAGGAAGAAAATGATGTTAGTTTGCTAAAAGAAAAGAAGAAATTTTGGTGTGGAGAGAAGGAAAAGGCTTTTGTCTTATTAAAAATCAAACATTTGCATTCCTTTATTTAAAAAAAAAAAATATTTATTTTTAGAATAAGAAAGAGGTAATTATTATTATTTTTATATATATATTGATTATTATTTATTTAATTGTATTTAATTATAAAAAAAATTAAAATGAATAAATAAATAAACTACGTAGGCTAATTTGTCTGGTTATAGATCAATTGCAGTTTCATGCACACTCCCTAAAAAGCGACGCTTTATATCACTCATCATATGACCCACGACGCTAGTGCAGATTGCAGAAGATCATGCTCCAAATTCAGATAGCCCTTTTTTTTTTTCTAGAAATTTTTTATTTAAAAAATATAAATTTTATTGAAAATAATAAAAAAAAACTCTAAATTTTTTACTTTCAACGAATAGAAGTTAAAAAAATTATGGATTTTGACATGAATTTTCTTTTTTGTTTTCTAAGCTTGATATTTTCTATATTGAATAAATAATGTAATTCGTTATTTGGAAATTTTTTTAAATTATCATTAATGAATTTCTCTTTTCTTTTATTTATGCCGTTAATTAAGTTTTAAATATTCATAGATGGGAAAGCTGTATATATATATATATATATATATATATATATATATATATATAGTTCATCTGATAATAATAAAAAAATATTCCCAAGGAAAATGAAATATAAAGAAGGATGTAAAAGAACTAAGAAATTTTGAAATAAGATTTATGATCTTTATTATCTCAGAAATCAAAGATATATATATAAAAAATTACAGCTAATAAATAAGTTCCTAATCAAGCTAAATTACCAAAATTGTATCAAAATCATATAACAAAAGGTAAGAACAGATATGTACACAAAAATTCCTAAATAAATACAAAATAAGTGGCAGCTAATAGCTGCCTTTCCAATACCCCCCCTCAAGTTGGAGCATGGAGATCTCGAATGCCCAATTTGTGAAGAAGAAAGTCAAACTGATCCTTTCCCAACGCCTTTGTGAAGATATCCGCAGGTTCTATTGAACTACGTACATAATATGTTCGAATGTTGCTATTCAATATCTCATCACGGATAAAATGACAGTCCACTTCAATATGCTTGGTACGTTCATGATAGACAGGATTAGCAGCTATATGCAGAGCTGCCTGACTATCACAATACAAATTCATAGGTTCAGTATGCTCCACACTAAGAGAATTCAATAATCCTTTCAACCATTTAAGTTCACAAGTTGTAGTACTCATAGACCGATATTCAGCTTCAGCGGATGAGCGAGACACTGTCTGTGCTTTTTAGTCTTCCATGAGATAGGGGATTCACCCAAAAGAACAAAATAACTGGTCAAAGACCGTCTCGTCAAAGGACAGCTAGCCCAATTAGAATCACAGTAAGCAGACAATTTGAGATCACAAATGGCAAGCAGTAGTATACCCTGACCTAAATTTCCTTTCAAATAATGCACAACTCTAACAGCTGCCTCCCAATGAGCTTTCTTCGGTTGTTGCATGAATTGAGCAAGAATATGCACACAATAAGACAACTCGGGCTGAGTTATTGTTAGATAAATAAGCCGTCCCACCAAACGCCTATACTGAGCAAGGTCATCCACATCATCACTCTCGGTAAGGGCCAGCTTGTGATTTTGTTCAAGTGGAGTTTTAGCCGGCTTGCAACCCAGTAATCCAATTTCTGAAATTACATCCAACGCATACTTACGTTGACACAAGAAAATACCATTCGAGTTTCTGGCTACTTCAATCCCTAAGAAAAATTTCAGCTTCCCCAAGTCTTTCATATGAAAGCAACGGCTCAAATAGTTCTTGAATTTTTGTACAGCAGAAACATCATTGCTGGAGATAATAAGGTCATCCACATAAATAAGCACATTCAATTGAACAGTCCCAGGTCGAAAAGTGAACAAAGAGTAATCTGAATATGATTGCTAAAATCCATAACCTTTCAGAGATGCAGCCAATTTCGCAAACCAACATATAGGTGCTTGCCGCAAACAGTATAGAGATTTTCGGAGCTTACAAACCTTCCCTGGTGATTGAGAAGCAAATCCAGGCGGCATCTTCATGTAAACCTCTTCCTCCAAATCACCATATAAGAAAGCATTTTGGACATCCATCTGATGGATTTCCTAATTCTTTGCAGCCGCAACGGCAAGAAAAGTGCGCACAATAACCATTTTTGCTATAGGAGCAAAAGTCTCCTGATAATCTATGCCTTCAACTTGATTATTTCCCAATATCACTAACCGCGCCTTGTATCGTTCAAAACTTCCATCAGAATTGTATTTAATTTTATATACCCACTTGCTTCCTATTGCTTTCTTCCCAAATGGCAGATTTTCAATTGTCCATGTACCATTATCCTCCAAAGCCTGTATTTCTTTTCTCATAGCCGCTCTCCACCGTTCATCCTTAACGGCTTCTGCATAAGAGCTTGGTTCATGTCCTGTAATAATGGCTGCCAAAAAACATCGGTGTTGTGCAGAGAATTTATCATAACCTACATAATGTGCTATAGAGTAAGGCGTACCTGAGGAATCAGATTGGGAAGGTGAGCATACCGAGGGGCTTGTTTTGATGGCGTTTGTCACATAATCCTTCAAACGAACACTAGGTTGCTTGGCCCTTTGTCCCCTACCTAGTTGCTCTTCAACAACTTCACCTCTATCCACTCCCTCACTGTTTTCATGGATCAATTCTTCCGTTTCAGGATTCACCTCACTTTCTCTACCCACACTTTCATCGTGCTCCTTTCCCAAGTTGTTCTCTAAACCATCAACTTCATCACCCAACTCCTCAACTCCATTTTTAATGAGTTCATCACCCATTATTTTCTCATTTGCATATGGAAATTCTGTTTCAGCGAATACCACGTCTCTTGATACAAAGTATTCTTTAGTTTCCAAATCATACAATCTCCATCCCTTCTTTTCAAATGGATACCCAACAAAAACACACCTACGACTTCTACTATCAAATTTATCTTTATCCCGATTCAGATTATGCGCATAGCACAAACAACCGAAAACCCGAACGTGTTTGTAAGAAGGTACTTTCCCAAAGAGCATCTCATATGGGGTTTTACCATTTAATAACATAGATGGAGTCCTATTAATCAAATACCCGGCTGCAAGTACACATTCTCCTCAAAATTCTATGGGTAAATTTGCTTGGAAACGCAAGGCTCTTGCAACATTAAGAATATGGCGATGTTTTCTTTCCACTCGGCCATTTTGTTGAAGTGTTCCTACACAGGAAGTTTGATGCAACATCCCTTGTTCATCAAAATATTCTTTCAAGCACATAAATTCACTTCCATTATCACTTCTGACAATTTTCACATTTTTTTCAAATTGGCGTTTAACCATCACAACAAATTTCTTAAGAACACAAGCTACTTCTTGTTTTCCATTCAGCAAATATATCCAAATAGCACGAGAGTAATCATCAACAATTGTTAAGAAGTAAATTGCTCCATAAGAAGTTGGGACTCTATAAGGTCCCCAAAAATCACAATGTATCAATTCAAAACAACCATCAGCTTTATTGTCACTAGAAAAGAAAATCTCTCTTGTTTGCTTTGCTCTAAAACAAATTTCACAAGTTTTATTAGTTTTCCTAACTATGCTACTAGCTTTTGGAATTAACTCTACCACCTTATAAAAAGGATGATCCATTGTCTTATGCCAAAGCTCAAAAGACCGCACATCAGTTACCTTGCAAGCATGTACTGATGTCACTCCCTTGAGAAAGTACAGCCCCTTGCGTTGCTCACCCGCTTTAATCAGGTTCCTCGAATTTAGGTCCTGTATAGCACAAATTCTGTTAGTGAGTTGAATAATCAAATTTGAATCATTAAGTAGTTGTGATATAGAGATTAGATTGCAATTCAAATTTGGCACATAAAGGACTCATTGCAATATCAAGTCTCCTCCAAGCAACACATTTCCTTCTTTCACCGCCAAGGTCTTTTCTCCATTAGGTAACTCGACTGAGTATGGCACAATGTCACGCAATTCACTAAAAAATGCCAACGTTCCTATCATATGATGGGAAGCTCCTGTGTCAATAATCCAAGGAAATATTCTCTGCGTACCTGTCAGCCTCTCATTGCCACCATTCTGACAAGAATTCAACATGCCCAGTAAAGCAGCCCACTACTCTTCATTTAATCCACTAAGACCCTTTCGATTTGAATCTGTCACAATTCCACACCCGCCATCAACTCCAGTTGCTTGTGTGGCGTTGGCACGAGCAACTCCTCCCTTCCTACGTCCTGCTCCATTACCACGCTTTTGACCACCTCCTCATCTAGCAAAAGTTCCACGTGGTCTATTACCCCACCATTTTGGATAACCTATCAGCTGGAAACAACTTTCAGCATCATGTCCCTCTCGGTTGCAATTAGAACAAATTGAGGATTTGTCTTTATCCCCCCCTGAATTTCGACTACCTGCTCGAATTGTAAAACTCATAGAATTGCCTCTTTCTTCCTTGGTTCGTGTCATAATTCGCACCCGCTCTTACTGAACAACCATAGCATAGGCACTATTCAAATTGGGCAAGGGTTCAGTGCTCAAAATATTAGAGCGCACTATTCCGTATTCTTCTTCATCCAAGCGCATCAAAAACTGATGAACTCTCTCTTCTTCATGCTTTCTTTCCAATTCAATGGTAAGATTGCATCTGCAGCTTGCACAGATACACACTCGTATCTGATCATAGTTGTTTATTTCATCCCATAACATTTTGAGTCTTCCGAAATAGGACACGATTGGTTGACCTTCCTACCTACAATTCGCCAGATCCGATCTCAGTTGCTGCATTCGTGGACCATTCCCAATCGAGAACCTCTATTTAATATCCTCCCACAGATCCTTTACGTTCTCCATGTGAGAGATGGTCGAGCGAAGTGTTGGTTCAATGGTGTTAAACACCCAAGAAACCAGCATAGAGTTAACCGTCCACTAATATTTGAGTTCCAGTGAGCATCTACTGGTTGCTTGACAGATCCATCAATAAAACCATATTTCTTTTTGGCCCGCAATGCAATCCGCATAGCTCGCGCCCATTCTTCGTAATTCTCGCCCTTCAACTGAACTTGGGTAATCAAGTTACCTGGGTTGTCATTCGAATTCAGTGTGTAAGAACTAGAAGTTTTCTTCCTTGATCCAGAACTCTCATTTTTCTTTTCATCAGCCATGGCTCTGATACCAAGTAAAAGAACTAAGAAATTTTGGAATAAGAATTCTGATCTTTATTGCCCTAGAAATCAAAGATATATATAAAAAATTACAGCTAACAAATAGGTTCCTAATTAAGCTAAACTACCAAAATTGTATCACTATCATACAACAAAAGGTAAGAACAGATATGTACACAAAAATTCCTAAACAAATACCCTAAATAAATGCAAAATAAGTAGCAGCTAACAGCTGCCTTTCCAATAAAGGATATAGTCATTGCAAAGTGAAATGTCCATAAATTTTTATTTTGTTTTGTAAAAAAAAAAAAATACTAAATTCTTATTTTCAAATGTGTATTATTGAGAAGATTATAATGGTTAGTTAAGCAAGCGACGGCTAGTTGTCCAAAATGGTGTATAGCTGTATGCAACTATTGAGTAAGTTGTAGAATTGGTTAAACGATACATAACAACCTAAATGAAATGGTGTATTTAGAAGAACAACAAAGAGAACTAGATGCTAAATGTAAAATGCTGCGCATGGCAAAGCTATGGAAAAGCCAGAAGTTCCTGAATGTTCCAAATGTTCAAATCAACTATGGCGAAGGAGGAAAATGGCAAGAGAATTTGTTATCAGTTTGTTATAACTGTTTTAACTGATGTAGCTTTTTCTAGAAATAGTTTTCACGTATAAAGTTTTGAATATATATGAGCTTAGTGAATTGTTGTAGTTAGTTTTTTTTTCATGATGAATGTAGTTAGTTTTTTTTCATGATGAATTCATTTTCTTTTTCATAGATTCTCTATTTCAATTCTCTTTTTGTTCATGGTATTAGAGTCACAATCACTTCCACTGTGATCTACTCTATATCGTTCGAGGAATAATTCTTGTGATCAAGTTTTGTGGTGTAACTGCCATGGCTGGAGTTCAAGAAACTGCTACGAATCAATGCCAGAAAGATCATTGCCTTGTAGAGCTTTGATTCTCCTGGCATGATTCTTGTAAGCTCTCCATTAACTAGTGAGAATTACTTAACTCGAAGCAGATCGATGGTAAGGGCCAAGGACAAGCTGAATTTCATAATTGGAAAGTGTAAAAAGCTTAATGAAAGTTCTCCTGATTTTGAGAAATGGATCAAGGTAGACAATATGGTTCTTTCATCAAGGTAGACAACTAGATTCTCAACTCAATTTTGAAATTGTTGAAGCATTCATATATACCATTTTGGGATGATCTGTTGCAAAGGTGTGGGGAAAGCAATGGTCCTCAGATATATCAAATCAAGCGTGAAACTGGATCTTTCCAGCAAAGCAAGCAAATAGTCATACTTTATTACACAAAATTAAAAAAACCATGGGATGAATTAGCATGCTTGAAACCCTTGCCTATGCATACTGTCTACTGGTTTACAACCTTGCAAGTGCACGGATCGCGAACAAGTAATATAATAGTGAGTAGAGTATTGTTCCCACGAGAAATTTATTAGCGTAAGTACTAAGTTAGACAAGAATTTTGACTATTTAAACTATCAAAATTTTAGAGAGCTTTATTCTAAACTACTGCTGTGAATACTAAAAATTAAAGGAAGATAAAGCTATGAATTTAATTTAAAAAACTATGAACTAAATAATTTCAGAACTAAGATTTCACACTTTAATCTTAGGATAAATTTCAACAACTGTCTCTAAACTTATATAGCAATAACACTATAGTCCTTTAACTTTAAAATGTAATATAAAACCTCTTAAACTTTCAAATTTTACACAGTAAAATTCATCTGACTTTCAATTACTAATTTTTCAGTTAGAAATTGATGTGAATAACTCCCACATAGCGTTTAGTCAATATTTCTCTCTCCTCTCTTACGCAGACTGTAAAATTATTCTCTTTATGCATGAAAAATTATTCTATCTATAGAGAGAAAAATGATTCAATTTACACATGGCTTAAGAGAGAAAACAAAAATATTGACTAAACTCTATGCTGGAACTGTCCAGGTCAGCATCTAACTGAAAAACTGATAATTGGAGGTTAGAGGGATTTTATTGTGCAAAATTTGAAAGTTGATGGGGTTTTATGTTACTTTTTTAAGTTGAGGGACTGTAATATTACAACTAGATAAGTTTAGGGACAGTTGCCAAAATTTATCCTTTAATCTTATTATGGATTTGACCTTGCCTATTTAATAGTATTGAGGATTGTTATTTTGATGAAAATTAATCCAAAAATATCCTAGGTCCTCTTTTAAGGCACCTAAGGTATATTTTAATTAACCTGAATCCTACTTTCATGGTGATCAATCTTAATTAAAAATCCTTTAAGCTCTTTGATTAATTATGAGACTTCATAAAGGATTTCAGCTTATCTCTATGTCAGATTTTCTAGGTTCAAAATTCTGATTTCCAATACTAATCTTCATCTTTCAGTTCTTCAACTAGTATCTTAGATCATGACTAAGTGGGTGCCAACACATAGCATGCATTAAGAACATAGATAATTGAATCAAAGAACAAAACTCAAATCCATTAAATAAACTCAGTATGTATCCATAATAGAAATTAAGAGTGCTACTCTCCTAATTCTACAATTAAAAGAACTACTCACTCATGGTGAGTTTAACAAACATACTATAATTGAAAGAAAAAAAACATAAAGCGATTTGAAGAAATAAAACAACAGAACCCAAAATAAGGATTCTGAAGCTTTAAACTTTTGTAACTTCAGCTAAGAGCCTTTCTCCTTGATGCTGATGCAAATTCTCTTCAAACGGCTTGGAAAGCTAGGGTTTGCAACTAAAGCTAATTATAACTTAAAAGACTTCTTGGAAAAAGGTCCTCCTTCTTATTTCGGTTAAAAGACTTCTTAGAAAAAGGTCCTCCTTCTTATTTCGGTCTTCTAGTAATTATATCAGGTGCCTTATAGTCATGTTTTAGAGTCTCAAAAGCCTTAAAAGTCTGTTCAGAGTGAGTGGAAAGGAATCAGAGTCGCAACAGAAGTCTGCCTGGTACGAAGTACACGGCCTATGTGGCACTACATGGTCCTAGGCCTTGTAAGTTTCATGATAAAATTAGGCTTTATTTAGGTGGGAGACAGCAAGTTACACGGGTTATAGTAAACGACTACACGGCTCGTGTATTATCACCTCTTTTTAGCTTTTCATGTTTTGGTTTCCAGAGACTTACATGGGGGCATGTGAGGTACACAGGGTAAGTTACACAACTTGTGTACTATAGTTTCTTCATGTTTTCTTCAGTTTTCCTTAGCCAAAAGGTTACAAGGGTCAGGCTTCATGCTTACACGTCCTGTGTAATATTATGCAGCAGCTTTTCTTACTTTTCTTGCTTTCCAAACTTATCTAATCGACTCCTATGCCTTGGACTTCCTTTAAAACACCTGAAAAGATACAGAAAATACGAAATTAAGTGGAGATTAATCAAATTAATAAAAACTAATGAAACTAAGTAAAATGCATGTAATTAACTACCTAAATCCTATGAAATATAGTGCAATAGTGCCTTAAAATATCTATGTATTATAAGTGTATCAAATACCTCCAAACTCAAACTTTTGCTTGTCTCCAAGCAAAATAAAACTTTAAAAACTCATTAGGGTACTTTATTTTTCTTAAAAATATAACAAAAAACTTAACTTGCATATAATTGAACTCTCTACAACCCTTCATACCAATTTCCTTACCTTTAAGGCATAAGGACATCAACAATTACCTGTTAGAATTTCATCCCTCTTCATGGAGCTTCAACTAATCATTCCATTTGCAAGGCCATTAATGAGTCACAAATAACTTGTGTTATAGGATAGAATTAAAAAATACTAACTCTCCTAAAATTGTCTCTATTTTGGATGATTATGATGAAATGAGGTGGTATATCTCCAACCCCATAGGCGTGCTTCAATTTTCTATCTCCACTAATGTAGTATATACCTTTCAAAAGATCAAAAGGTCTTTACAATGGTTGTAATGAGATTAGAAGGTAGTAATTTGGCTATCAATGAAAGGTTTTAGGGAATGCAAGTATGAGGATTGCTATTATGCAGAGGTTCTAAATACATTAAGCTTATTTTTCTGTATTTGCATGAAAAGGAGGAGCATTTGGTTTTCAATACCAAGTGTGCTTTCCTACTGCTCACTTTGGGACTTCTTTGCTTGTTTTTCTTCAATTTTGTACATGTGTCCCTTTTTGTTTACCCCCAAACTTATTATTTTTTATGGGTTGGAAGGGTAATTCCCCAATGTATTACACACTTGTACTTTTTTTTGAATTTTGCACCCTTTCTCCATATTTTTTTTTCTCTTTTTTACACTCCTAGCATACTTTCTGCTTATGCATTTTAGCTTCCTTATAGGGTAGTATAAGTATTTAGGCTAAGAGCTAGGATAGAGTTGTAGGTTATCAAAAATTATACAAGAGAATAAATGTAGACTCAAATTAGCTGCAATGGGTAAAAATTTTTTTAGGTGGCTAAGGCTATGATAAGTTTATGAATAAGGAATGCCTTAATCATCTCTTTATCAAGCATATGCTAAGATTTTGCCTCAATAAGTCTAAGAGCCATGTTCTAGGATTGGTGAGGCATATTTAGGTTTGTTCATATTTCAAAAACTTTCTCCAAATTTTACAACTAATGGCTATGAAAGGGTTAATTAGTTTGACTTCACTTAGGTAATTGAAATTTTTTACAAACAATATATTGAAGTATTTTTGCCTATTCAGTTTCATTTATTTTTCTTTCCAAAAGAGTTTAATTATTAGCTTATTAAGGTATTTAGTTATAACTCTAAGGTAAAAACTCTTGAAAAATTTCCAAATTTTGAAATTTTTTCTGGATTTTTGAGACACAAGTATAATACAAATATAATAAGATAGTGTAATAGTGAAGATGAAATGCAATGCATGAATGTACGCCCAAAATAAAATCTGACGTAGTCCGCAATGGCAACATATTATGCAAAAACTAATTAAAGATAAAACAATAGACATAACATGATAGAAAAGCATAGCATGTATTAAGGCAAGATAATATGAACATGGAGAGCATAGTTTGTACAAAATAGACCTATTTAGTTAGGTAGTGACTAAGACTAAGGCCTATGCCTATATAATACATCAAAATGTGTCTTAGTCTATTGTCCTATGCCTAAAAAATCTCTGATGGTGAGGAAGGTGCCTCTACATCCTGCCTCTCAAGGATCATATCTAGCATATTATGGGCCTCTTAGAGACTATCCTCTACTGCTTTGATCCTCTCTACAATAGTAGTCTCTGGGGTTCTCATCCTATTGTTGATAGTCATCTCCATCTTTTGTAGATATGCCAGCATAGTATCTATAGGTAGTGGTGTGTATGGAGAGACTGTGTCTAGTGATCCTTGAAGGAGGGGGTCCAACTTCTTCTGTTGCTCCTACTGTCTCTGCTCCTGCACTCTGGAGGACTCCCCCTGTTTTGCTTCTATTAATGCCCTCCTGGAGATAACGTTCCCCTTGCATCAAGTAATAAGCATATGTCCCCAACTCTTCTGCATAATCCCATAGAGATGCAGATGGTTTGGTCTATCCTGGTGATGCTTGAGATGGGGCACAGCCTGACATGAGTTGGTATAAATCTGAAATGTAGAGTGAGCACTGTGATAAGGGTCCCAAATACTATGTGCCCAGTAGCTTGGTAAGAAATCCTCCTTAGGTGCTGGCAAAGGAAGTATCTGGTGCTACATCTCCTGCCATTCACCATGCACTATAAGAAGAATAACTCATTGGCATTGACCACACTAAGGCTGTCACTATGGCCCATGATGGTGTGGGTTGCAAATCTGTGCAAGTACCTTAATGCTGGGTTGTCTAACCTTAAAGATTTTGAGCTACTAGAGTTATATATATCTGTGTTTGGCGCTATCATCCTCTAGAATTCAATGCTATCATACACTAGTCTATTGTGAGGGATCTCCTGGAGTCCCTTGCTGTTGAATCTAAATACAGCATTGAATTCATCCATGTTTATCACCCGATCAACACCCAATAGCCTGAATTCAATCCTACTCCTATCACCTCTGTCTGTGGCCTAAAAGGTGGCCTTAAAACTACCCAAGAGCTCTAGGGTTGTGTCCCTGTATGTTAGGTATTGCAATTGAGCGAATCTAGTCTATCCAATGTTATCCAGAAGCCCATCCACCTCTTTCTTGAGTCCTAGTTGTTGTAGCAATTCTGTATCCATATATTTGGTGGATATGATCCTCCTGTTGCTTAGCTTCATGCGGATATCTCTGTGTTTGGTATTCTTAAAGGGTCAGGCTAATGCAAAGTCAGGTTAGGGTTATGGCTGGAGTTGGGGCTATGGCTAGGGTTGGAGTTGTGGTTCTTCTTGCCTTGCTTGCTTGGTTCTTAGCCTCTGAGGTGGTGATTATTAATCATTCTTGCCCCTTGAGGAAGAACCTATTCTTCCTGCAGATCTTTTGGCAAGTGCCATTGAGAGAAAATCAAGAAAGGGTTAGGGTTTGTGAGAGAAAATCAAGAGAATGGGAATGGGTTTTGTAACATTTAAAAGGTATTTAAAGGGATGGGCACATATTTTTAGAATTTTTTTTCATGCCTTTTTAGTATCAGATCTGTGAAGAATTATACAGGGTCGTGTGTCACTACACGGGTCACCCCATGCAACCTTCTATTTATTTAATTTTTTTTGAACTTTGGCATGTTACACGAGCCGTGTATTACTACATGGGTCAGACTCATGTAACTTTCTACCTCCCTTTTCTCCTTCTCGTTTTAGCCTATTCCACTTACACGGGTCCATGTGTAAGAGCATGGGGCACTTCGTGTAAGTTTATATTCTTTAAAATCCGATTCATTTTTCTCCCATTTTAGTTACACGATTCATGTGTCATTACACTGGTTACTCCATGTAACTTTCTGAAGTATATTCGTGTGTGTATTCATAGGTCCAGTAGGTTACACGAATCGTGTGATTTTACATGGAGTACCCCGTGTAACTTTCTGGTCTAGTATTTTTGGGTATTTTAAGTGCTTTCTTTTCCTATCTTTCCAAGTTTTGATGCTAACATGTTTCTAAATGTATGAATGAGATGCATAATAGAGGTTAGCAGTAAAAATACTTCCCTAATTTTGTAATTTTCTCTCTTGTGTGGTTTTGACTTATTGGTTCCATCCTTTCCTTACTTTTCGCTCCTTGTTTCTACCTACATGTCCAAAGTTAGGGTTTGGGGTTCCTATAAAACTTAAAAGAAATGAAGATAAAATGAATAAAGATAAAATGAACTTAAAGAAATTTAAAATCTTGGGTTGCCTCCTAAGGAGCACTTGTTTATAGTCTTTAACTTGATTGTTCCTATCGGTTTATGGCTGTGTAGGCAGGTTGTTAAAGGAGTGTGTGGCTCCTTTTTCTATTGGCTCTCCCAAGAAGTATGGCTTTAGCCTTTATCCATTGACCTTGAAAGTTCCCTTGGTCTCACTCCATGCTTCTACTGCTCCATATGGGAAGACTTATATAACCTTGAAAGAGCAAGATAAGATATCTTTCCTTAGTTTCTCTTCTTGTTATGTGCTTGTTATGCTAGCTTTTAGTCCTCTCCTTAAAGATCTGTACATTTTCATTGGCATTTTGCCTAATCTCTTTCAATTCGTTGAGCTATAGAAGGTTCTTCTCTCCAGCAGATTTCAGATTAAAATGGTTCGAATTCCCAATAGGCCTTATGTTCAAGTTCAACTGAAAGGTGGCATGATTTCCTATATACCAAGTGAAAGGGGGAGGTTCCAATAGGAGTTTTGAAGGCAGTGCAGTAGGCCCATAGTGCATCATCTAATTTCAAGGACTAGTCCTTCTCTGAGCGATTTACTATCTTCTCATTCTCAAGGATCCTCTTCAATTCTCTATTTGAGATCTCCACTTATCCACTTGTTTGAGGATGATATGGTGATACCACTTTGAGAGTCACTTCATATTTCCTTAATAGTGCTTTAAATTGATTGTTATAGAAGTGACTTCCCTCATCACTAATGATTACCCTTGGTGTGCTAAATCCTATGAAGATGTATTTCTTGAGTAACTTGATCAATATCCTGGCATCGTTTATAAGGCTATTGTTTCTACCCATTTTGATACATAATCTACACAACTAGGATGTATTTGTTGCCAAACGAGGATGGGAATGGACCCATAAAGTCTATGCCTCAAACATTGAACAGTTCAACTTCAAGTATACGATGGTGTGGCATCCCATTCCTTTTTGAAATGTTTCTCACTCTTTGGCACTGATTTTATATCAGCACAAAGTTTCTTACATCTTTAAACAAGTTTAGCTAGTAGAATCCTACTTGTAATATCTTTACTGCTGTCTTGGTTGTGCTAAAGTGTCCTCCATAGGGTGATGAATAGCAATGCTATAGCACACTTTTTTTTTCCTCCTCTAGTTTGCATCTTCTAATTAGCCCATCATTGCATCTCTTGTATAGTAGAGGTTCTTCCTAGGTATAGTCCCTTATGTCATGCAAAAATTTCTTTTTCTGTTGGTAGGATATGTTGGGTGGCAAAATCCTGCATACAAGATAGTTAACAATGTTAGCATACCATGGGGTTTGGGAGATTGCTAATAGGTGCTCGTCTAAAAAGGAGTCATCAATTGGTAGGTCTTCGATAGAGTCCCCTATGTCTTCCTGCTTAGGTCTGAAGAGGTGGTCAGCTACCACATTTTCAGTCCCCTTTTTGTCTTTGATTTCAAAAACAAATTCCTGTAGAAGAATAATCCACCAGATCAAACTTGGTTTTACTTCCTTTTTGTTTAAGAGGTACTAGATAGCAGCATGGTCTGTGTATACAATGACTTTGGACCTAACTAATGTCACACCTTATCCTTCCATAAGGCATAACATGATCCCGTATTAGACATAATGAATTATCAAACTTCACCTACTGATAACCCATTAAATACACTACAAGGGATTTTAAACAATTTCTTACTTCTTTTTAAAGTGGTGAGTACTTTTGATAGGTGTTAAAACTTTTTAATCGAAGTTAAATTACACATTAGGTCTGAAATAGCCACAAATTTTATAAAAATTTTGGCAGAGTGCTGTCTGTATTTTATGAAAAATAGTTCTCAAAAATCTGTAAAAAAGCACTTCCAATATATTTGTTTCAATCCCCAACTCCAATAATAGCTCAACTCAAATCAATTTTCACAACATAAGTCAAACTCAAATTCAGCAATTTCAAAAATAAAGTGCAAAATAACTGAGTATTTCAAAAGCTGAAATAAGAGAATTGTAATATAACATTTTGACAGGCCAAATTAATTTACAACTTTATTTTCCAACTGCTCAAGACCAAGTACAATATATACATACAGTTCACATACAATACAATAATATTTACAAGGAAGTGGTATACTCAATATACTCAACAAAATCCCAAAGTGAAGTCACAAGCAACCTACTCTACTGTTTTATCTGTCTATCTACCTACGATAGCAATAAAAAAACTATCGCTGAGTAAAATTTACTCAGTGGTGTATAATAAAAATTGAAAATGAGGTATATAAAATATTTATTGACAATTCACAATTCAAATGATTCACAATTTCATGTCATAATTTTCAAAGCTCATATAACACAATTTGATCAAACAATTTAATAAACACAGTGTTGCCAATCAATAACACAACTTAGGTCATGGCACAGAATTTTTCAAACATGCCGTGTTGTACACCACGACAAGGCATACTCACCCCACTAATTGAAATTAATGAAGGAGGTGGCTAGCTAGATAATGAGTACTCATCCATACTCATCTCAGACTGGCAAGTCAAAGAGGGAGGAATATAGTCATACTCCATAAATGTAGGAGGAACATAGTGATATTGCCATGCCAAGTGTGAATAAAAAACAATTTCAAATCACAATATTTAAATATTTCATACAAACCACAAATCATATTTTATCTCAAAATTTCTATTTACAACATAGGCAACACACAAGTTTTCAAATAAAATTCACAAGGCCAAAACAATAAAAAATTATTCATAACTCATTTCTCCAAATAAATTTTCTACTTTTCAACTGAAACACACAATTTACAGTGTTTCAGTATCACATCTCATACTAATTCCAATATGTTGCCAATATAGTACATTTTACAATTCTCACAAGTTGGCATTTATTGTCAATTTTATTTCTAAGGTTTTATTATATAGTAATGGTAAATTTTCAGATTTTGTATGCTAGATTGATCTAGCTAATTATCTTGTTTCCCTTAGTTTTTAGGTTCTGGTCCAAAGAGCAAATTTGTAGGTCTACGTCTTTTTGAATTTTTGCCACTGATTTCAAGTCATTCTGAGTTGTATAGACCAAGATATGGTCAATTTACTATAGCTAGACAGATTGAATTTTTAATGCAAAGTTAGGTCAATTTTAGGTCAAATTCAATTCTGGCAGATTTAGTACTCTAATTTGGGCAAGCATTTCGACTTGGTTCTGGTCTTTTTGGGCTTTGGTGTCTTCATAAGAGTTGTAGCTCTATGTCTAAACTTTCCAAGGGTATAAATTTCAGGTCATTTGGACCTATTTTAAGTGAGTTATGGTCAGTTGAGTAACTACTGTTCATATGGTCAAAATCTGGGTTTGCAAAGTTGCAATTTCGTATTTAGGTCAATTTTAATGTCATTTTCTGGAAAAAATTTTAGTAAGTTTCCAACATAAAAGTAGGCCTATCTTATTTCTAGTTTTGCCTCCAATTGGCCTCATACCAATTGGGGTCACCATTTTCCACTTATGGCTTAAAATGTATACTGCCCTTAAACAACCTAAACCTACATTGAAGATTGGCACTTCTAATGTTTACCATTCACATTTCAATTTGGTCAAATGACCAACCACAACTCAATTTGGTAACTTGTCCAGCACCAATTCAATTTAATGAAACCAAATGTCCAACAATACTCAAATCACTTCAACATCCAGCAGTAATTCAATTCCATTTAATCAAATGTCCAACAATTTATTCAAGTCTCCAAACCCTAATCTAATTGATCAAACCAGTAATGTACATTCCATTAACTAATTACTCAATATTAATATACATAAAATTTATAGTCTCCTAAGTACATCAAAGCTGTCCACTTATACATTTACTTCAATCTTCCATAGACAATTCATAACCTTACTCAATTTAAGCATACACATAAAATTAAATTACTAATACATGTAATTGGCCTAATTAACTTCATTACCCATCAAATTCATGTGATAACAATTCAAATTTCTTCAATATCCTTGGTTGCTAAATTTGGGGACTTGTAAATACTCATCAAATCCTTCAATTTCTTCCATAAATCAACTCATCTCAACCTTCACACAAACTTTGCTTAAGAAAGGAAAGAGTTTGGACACTTACCTATTTTTGAAGCTTGTTAAATCTTCACTAAAACTCCTTCTTTTTTCTCCCAATATGCTGCCCAAGGTGTGTACATAAGAATTAGTGAAGGAAGGTATAAAGAAAATAGCTTGAATCATGGATATTTTGAGCTTGAAATTACGGCGGCCATGGATGACATTTTGAGAGAACTTGGTTTGGCTTGGAGAAAAATGTAGAAGAAGAAGATGGAGTTAGTGGAGTTGGCTATCCACTAAGCCTTATATAGGTCCCTTAAAATGTAATTAGTGGAGCACTAATCTTAGTTTAGGATTAATTAATTCTCAAGTTTCATAATTTGTAATTTTTCTACCATACTTCCACTATTTACATTATGTACCACATTTTTATTTTTTATGATATTTTCAAAGTTTAATATCACTTATTTTTAATAGACATTTAGGTCAAAAGGTAACTCGGGCTATCAATTGACCAAAATATGCCTATTCGATTTGTATTCTCGCTTTTTCAGTAACACCGATTTTTGTCGGTTTCTTGATTTTTCATTTTTCTTTGTACTAATTCATTAATTTTTCTTTGACATTTCTAATGTTAATTACACCTCAATAGGCCTTTATTCATGTCTCAAAATTATTTTGGAGGGTTCCCCGTGATCTAGGGTTAGTCAATGGTCCTCGCCGTAACTTCCCAGTGTGGTCACCTATCGCTATGGTGCCGGTTTGTTTAACCTAGTTTTATTTCCTCTCTTTTATTTTTCCTTAATTTTTCTTGTATTTCCCTCTATTGTATTTCATTATCTTATTTCTCTTCACTAGCATTTAAGTATAATTCCCCACATTCTAACTATCTGGACAAACATCGGTCAGCAGAACAGTAGATCGCACCACTGAATATAGGGGTGTTACAATTCTTCCCCCCTTAAAATAATTTTTTTTTCAAAATTTTACCTAGTATCAATCTCTGAATAGCTATGGGTGCTATCTCCTCATACCCTCTTCACGCTCCCAAGTAGCTTCATAATATGAATAATGATCCATAACACCTTAACCAAATGTATACATTTATTTCTCAGCTGCTTCACCTCATGTGCTATGATCTTTATGTGTTTCTCCATCATACGTTGAATTTAAATTCATTTCACTCTTTAGAGGTAAGCAATTCTGTGTACTAACGAATCCACTCTTTCTAGGACCTTGTGTGGTCCTATGGGGTGAGAACTTAGTTTTTCTCTTTTCTATACAATCATATAATCTTCTTTCCTTTAAGTTTATGTAAGACTTTTAACAATCTAATATAACACTTAATTTGTTTATATAACACCAATATTTTCTTACTATCGTTCTGTCTAATATTTCGATTCATATTTTCTTATTGAATAACCATTGAGGTCATGTTGGAGTTATTTATCTAATCATTGGTCCTCTGACCATTCTAGTCAACAATCTTACTCATATTCATAACATTTCTTTCTTATATCTGAACCAACTTTTCAAATTTTTACTTCCATAACTCTTTTATCTATCGATTTTTAATAATTTAGCATATTCTAGGAAATGTCTTTCGCTAGCAAACTCTTCCAAAACTAATTCCAAAAAGACTAGTCACTAATATATCAAAATTTATTTTTATACGAGGGACAACGGGAAGGCAAACAATGCTGGCACTAACATAAAAGTATGCAGACCCCAGGTCAAACAATACATACATACATATATATATATATATATATATATATATATATATATATATATATATATATATATATATATATATATATATATATATATATATATCTTAGTTAAAAATTGAGAAAGTACCAGCAACAATGTCAGAAGTCCCAGCCTCTTCCCTCTGCCGTATAGTGTATACTCTAGCTGAAGCATCATCTTGTTTTGGCTGATTCACAGCACTCTGACTTTCAAGTGTACTACCCTTACCTCTACCTCTACCTCTACTAATTGATGGTGAACTCTTTGGGGTAGAAACTTGGGCTGATCTCTCTGGTGTAGTAAATGATCCAGAACGATGTGGATTTATACAATCCTTAGCAAAATGACCAGTCCCTCCACAATTAAAACATGCTCTTATGGCTCTATAACATACCCCACTATGTGGTTTACCACAAGTTTCACAAAGTCGATTCGATAGTGTATTTCTGGGTGTTTGCTGAGTTTGCTGATCGAATCGGGGTGATTTCTGTCCAGAAGATCTACCTCTACCCAATTTGCATGAGCTAGATCCTCCAAAGTGCTTTCTCTTTCCTGAACCATTATCAAGAACTTAATCAGTAGTCTTTCTAGTTTTCTCTTTTTCTTCTGTACCCTTTTTAACTGTTTCTTCATTCTCAATTCTTTCCAGTTCCAGGGCTTGCGATATTAGCTCTGAGAAATTCTGGTGTCGGAACCCCACAACTTGCATTCTTAGACTAGGCCTTAACTCGTCCTCAAAACGTTTACAACTGTATCTAGGAGTGGTAAGCAGGCTTCCTGCATAATGACTCAATCAAGAGAAGTTTTTCTCATATTCTGCCACTGTTCTGTCCCCTTGCTTCAGGCTTAAGAACTCCTGTAGCTACTAGTCCACATAGGCATCTAGGACATATTTTTGTCTAAACTCTCTAAGAAAGTCATCCCATGTCAGCACTGGGGGTTTCACCAAATTTTGGGGAATGGTTTTCCATCAGTCATATGCATCCCCCTGTAGAAGTGAGACTGAGTATTCAAACTTCAGCTCATCGGTGCAGTGCAGCTTCCTAAAAACTCTTTCCATCTTTTCCAACCATTGTTCTGCCTCTAGCGGATCTACTGTCCCCTTGAACTCAGTAGCCCCATACTTAATCAGCTTGTCGTACTACCTAGCTGAAGGCTGTGGTTGTACTACTGGTGTCTACAGTGGGGCTTGAGTGGGCATGTTACCGGCCATCTATTAGAACATCGCAGCCATCTGCTGAGCAAATTGAGCAGGGAACTATGGTATTGAGGGGGCTAGTGCAGCTGATCCACTCACATTTTGAAGGGCTGGGGCTTCCCTTTGTACCTCAACCTCTACTGATTGATCGACTTAATGATCCCTTTCTTCCACAGTCAATTAGAGGGTAGTGTATCTTCTGAACCAATAACACAAGGAGATCCGTTAGCTCATATTTATAATGTAATGTACTGTATGTATCAAACCATGACATTGAGCAGTTGTACTATGAAGAAAAAATATTCAAATTATAGGTCAAAACAGAATTTAAACACTTGCTCTGATACCACTAAAACATGTCACTCCTTATCCTTCCATAAGGCATAATATGATCCCGTAGTATACATAATAAATTACCAAACTTCGCTTATTGATAACCCATTAAATACACTACAAGGGATTTTAAACAATTTTTTACTTCTTTTTAAAGTGGTGAGCACTTTTGACAGGTATTAAAACTTTTTAATCGAAGTTAAATCACACATTAGGTCTGAAATAGCCACAAATTTTATAAAAATTTTAGCAGAGTGCCGTCTGTATTTTGTGAAAAATAATTCTTCAAAAACCTGTAAAAAAGCACTTCCAATATATTTGATTCAATCCCCAACTCCAATAATAGCTCAACTCAAATCAATTTTCACAACACAAGTCAAACTCAAATTTAGCAATTTCAAAAATAAAGTGTAAAATAACTGAGTATTTCAAAAGCTGAAATAAGAGAATTGTAATATAACATTTTGAAAGGCCAAAATAATTTATAACTTTATTTTACAACTGCTCAAGACCAAGTACAATATATACATACAGTTCACATACATTACAATAATATTTACAAGGAAGTGGTATACTCAATATACCCGGAAAATTCCCAAACCAAAGTTACAAGCAACCTACTCTGCTGCTTTATCTGTCTGTCTACCAGCGACGGTAATGAAAAAACTGTCGCTGAGTAAAATTTACTCAGTGGTGTATAATAAAAATTTAAAATGTGGTATATAAAACATTTATTGACAATTCACAATTCAAATGATTCACAATTTCATGTCATAATTTTCAAAGCTCATATAACACAATTTGATTAAACAATTCAATAAACACAGTGTTGCCAATCAATAACACAACTTAGGTTATGACACAAAATTTTCCAAACATGACGTGTTGTACACCACTAAAAGGGATACTCACCCCACTAATCGAAATCAATGAGAGAGGTGGCTAACTAGATAATAAGTACTCATCCATACTCACCTCAGACTGGTAAGTCAAAGAGGGAGGAATATAGTCATACTCACCCCATAAATGGAGGAGTAACATAGTGATATTGCCATGCCAAGTGTGAATAAAAAATAATTTAAAATCACAATATTTAAATATTTCATACAAACCACAAATCACATTTTATCTCAAAATTTCTATTTACAACATAGGCAATACACAAGTTTTCAAATAAAATTCCCAACGCCAAAACAATAAAAAATTATTCATAACTCATTTCTCCAAATAAATTTTCTAGTAAAAGCAGTGAATATAAAAAGTATTGTGCACATACCTGATTTAAGTCACCTTTAGGCCTTGACTTAATATTCCTTATACTTCTCTATATCCTTTTCAACTGAAACACACAATTTACAGTGTTTCAATATCACATCTCATAATAATTCCAATATGTTGCCAATATAGTACATTTTACAATTCTCACAAGTTGGCATTTATTGCCAATTTTATTCCTAAGGCTTTATTGTATAGTAATGGTAAATTTTCAGATTTTGTATGCTAGATTGATCTAGCTAATTGTCTTATTTCCCTTGGTTTTTAGGTTCTAGTTAAAAGAGTAAATTTGTAGGTCTATGTCTTATTGAATTTTTTCTACTAATTTCAAGTCATTCTGAGTTGTATAGACTAAGATATAGTCAATTTATTAAAGCTGGATAGATTGCATTTTTAATGCAAAGTTAGGTCAATTTTAGATCAAATTCAATTCTGGCAGATTTGGTACCCTAACTTGAGCAAGCATTTCGACTTGGTTCTAGTCATTTCTAGGCTTTGGTGTCTTCATAAGAGTTGTAGCTCTATGTCTAAACTTTCCAACGATATAAATTTCAGGTCATTTGGACCTATTTTGAGTGAGTTATGACCAGTTGAATGGCTACTATTCATATGGTCAAAACCTGGGTTTGCAAAGTTACAATTTCGAATTTAGGTCAATTTTAATATCACTTTTCGGACAGAATTTTGGTAAGTTTCCAACATAAAAGTTGGCCTATCTTATGTCTAGTTTTGCCTCCAATTGGCCTCATACCAATTGGGGTCACCATTTTCCACTTATGGCTTAAAATGTATACTGCCCTTAAACAACCTAAACCTGCATTAAAGATTGGCACTTCTAATGTTTAACATTCACTTTTCAATTTGGTCAAATGACCAACCACAACTCAATTTGGTAAGTTGTCTAGTAACAATTCAATTTAATGAAACCAAATGTCCAACAATACTCAAATCACTTCAACATCCAGCAGCAATTCAATTCCATTCAATCAAATGTTCAACAATTTATTCAAGTCTCCAAACCCTAATCTAATTGATCAAACCAATAATGTACATTCCATTAACTAATTACTCAACATTAATATACATAAAATTTATAGTCTCCTAAGTACATCAAAGCTGCCCACTTATACATTTACTTCAATCTTTCATAGACAATTCATAACCTTACTCAATTTAACCATGCACATAAAATTAAATTACTAATACATGTAATTGGCCTAATTAACTTCATTACCCATCAAATTCATGTGATAACAATTCAAAATTCTTCAATATCGTTGGCTGCTAAATTTGGGGACTTGTAAATACTCATCAAATCCTTCAATTTCTTCCATAAATTAGCTCATCTCAACCTTCACACAAACTTTACTTAAGAAAGGAAGGAGTTTGGACACTTACCTATTTTTGAAGCCTGTTAAATCTTCACTAAAACTCCTTTTTTCTCCAATATGCTGCCCAAGGTGTGTACACAAGAATTAGTAAAGGAAGGTATAAAGAAAATGGCTTGAATCATGGAGATTTTAAGCTTGAAATTGGGTCGGCCATGGATGACATTTTGAGAGAAATTGGTTTGGCTTGGAGAAAAATGTAGAAGAAGAAGATGGAGTTAGTGGAGTTGGCTGTCCACTAAGCCTTATATAGGTCCCTTAAAATGTAATTAGTGGAGCACTAACCTTAGTTTAGGATTAATTAATTCCCAAGTTTGATAATTTGCAATTTTTCCACCATACTTCCACTATTTACATTATGTACCATATTTTTATTTTTCATGATATTTTCAAAGTTTAATATCACTTATTTTTAATGGAAATTTAGGTTGGGGTGTCAATTGACCAAAATACCCCTATTCAGTTTGTATTCCCGCTTTTTCAGTAACACCGATTTTTGTCGGTTTCTTGATTTTTTGTTTTTCTTTGTACTAATTCATTAATTTTTCTTTGACATTTCTAATATTAATTACACCTCAATAGGCCTTTATTCATGTCTCAAAAATTATTTTCGAGGGTTCCCTGCTATCCAGGGTTGGTCAACGGTCCTCACCGTAACTTCTCGGTGCGGTCACCCATCGCTACGGTGCCGATTCGTTTAACCTAGTTTCATTTCCTTTCTTTTATTTTTCCTTAATTTTTCTTGTATTTCCCTCTATTGTATTTCATTATCTTATTTCTCTTCACTAGCATTTAAGTATAATTTCTAACATTCTAACTATCCGGATAGACACCGGTCATCGGAACAGTAGAATACACCACTGAATATAGGGGTGTTACAACTAAGTAGGATATGAACTTTTTGATTGCAAACACTATTGGTAAGAGTTCTTTTTCTAGAGTTGCATAGTTGACCTATGCATCGTCAAGTGTTTTACTTGCATAGTAGATAGCATAAACTTTTCTGTCTTTCCTTTGTCTAAGTACTGCTCCTCCTGCATAGTCACTTGTATCACACATCACCTCAAATGGCAACTCCTAATCTGGTGATTGCATTATTAGTGTAGAAATTAGGGCTTCCTTTATCCTACAAAATAAATCAACGCAACTTTCATCAAAGTCAAAAGGAACATCCTAATTTAATAAGTTGGTTAATGGCTTAGCTATTTTTGAGAAGTTTTTGATAAATCTTTTGTAAAAGCCTGCATGTCTCAAAAAGCTTCACACTTCTTTGACTGATGAAGGTGGTGGCATTTTCTTAATTATCTTAATCATTGCCTTGTCCACTTCAATTCCACTTTCTGATACAAAGTGACCAAGAATTATCCCCTCTCTTACCATGAAATGGCATTTTTCCTAATTTAGGATCAGGTTTGACTCCTCACATCTTTGTAGCACTTTAGACAAGTTAGCTAAAGACTCATCAAAAGTGATTCTATAAACAGAAAAATCATTCATAAGAACTTCCATTATATTTTCAACAAAATCAGAAAAAATGGCCATCTTGCATCTTTAAAAAGTGGCTTGGGCATTGCAAAGACCAAAAGGCATTCTTCTATAGGTAAAAGTACCATAGGGATAGGTAAATGTGGTCTTTTCTTGGGTGAATTGGGATTTAAAAAAATCCTGAATACCTATCTAAGTAACAGGAATAGGAATATTTTGGTAGCCTTTCCAGCATTTGTTTTATGAATGGAAGAGGAAAATAGTCCTTTCTAGTGGCACTATTTAGTTTTCTATAATCAATACACATACGCCAACCAGTGACCATCCTAATGGGGATTAGCTCATTGTTTTCATTTTTTGTGACAGTTGTCCTACCTTTTTTAGGCACTATGTGTATCAGACTAACCCATTTACTATTAGAGATTATGTATATTATACCTGCATCTAATAGTTTCAAAATTTCCTTTTTAACTACCTTTTTCATGTTAAGGTTCAGTCTCCTTTAATGTTCAATGGTAGGATTACTATTTTCTTCCATAGGTATTCTATGCATACAAATGGAAGGGCTAATCCCTTGAAGATCTTCTATTGAATACCCTATAGTTTTACTATGGGTCCTAAGCTTTCTTAAAAGTTTTTCCTCTTCTGCGCTAATTAGGCTAGCATTTATTATAACTGGATAATTGGAGTTTAAGTCTAAAATTGCATACCTTAGACTAGAAGGAAGAGGTTCCAGTTTTACCTATTTCTTAGCTTTTTGTGATTCACCCTTGGATTATGACTCCTTTAGCTCTTTCACTTGTAGTGCTTAAGCTAGGTGGGCTAGCTTCCAAAGATCGTTCATAGGCTGTAATTTCTTTATTGTCATTGTCCATCGTGTTGCTATGCACTATGCATACTTCAAGAGGATCTTCAGGATATCTCTTTTGGAATTCCTCTTCAACTAGCTTATCTATTATGTCAACCCTCAAGCATTCATCAAGAGCAGATTTGTGTTTCATTGTTCTGAACAGGTTGAATTCTACTTCCTCTTCTCCTACATTAAGAGTTAATCACCCATTTTTTATGTCTATGATAACTCTGGCAATTATTAAGAAAGGCCTTCCCAATATAATAGGAATATGAACATCTTCTTCCATCTCTAGGATAACAAAGTCAATAAAATTTGCTTACTTTGATGGAGATGTGCTCTAAGATGCCAATTAGGTACTTACAAACCTGTCCACCAATTGTAATGAGATGGTTGTTAGTCTAAGCTCTCCAACATTTAGCTTTTAACATATTGACGGGGACATCAAACTCACAGTACCACCAAGATCATAGAGGGCCTTGTCTATATTCATATTGCCGATGAGCCAAGGTTTAGAAAAGCTTCCAGGGTCCTTGAGTTTTAGAGCCAGCTTGTTTTGCAAGATGGCGCTGCATTTCTCTGTTAAAGCAACAGTCTCATAATCCTTTAGCTTTCTCTTTGTGGAAAGGATTTCCTTTAAGAACTTTGCATAAGATGGCATTTGAGATAGTGTTTCTGTAAAAGGAATGTTAATATAAAGTTTCTATAAAACTTTTAAAAACTTTTCAAGCTGCTAGTCCAACTTGGCTTTTTAGAATCTTTGAGGAATAGGTAGAGGGGGCTGGTATGGTTCAGGTAACTTCTTTTTCTTATTCTCCTTCTCTTCCTTGTCCTTTTTAGTTTTCTTCCCTTCCTCTTTTGTTTAGTTATCAAAATTATCAGAAGTTTTCTCTATTGGTTTTTGTTTTTCTTCTGGTGTTTGATCTTGCAAGATTCTATCACTCCTCAAAGAAACTACTTTATAGTGCTTCTTAGGGTTCATTTCCAATTGACTCAGTAGTTTACCTATGGCTTTGCTTGAAGAACTAGCTTGTGAGGCAATTTGGTTTTCAAGCATCTTATTATGGGTAGCCAACTAGTCCATTCTAAAAGCTAATTGCTTTATTATTTCATTCTATTGTTGTTGCATTGTCAAGAAGCTTTCCATCATGGATTTCATGGTCAACTTAGATTCTAGCTATTAAGGTTGAGGAGGTGGGGGTGGTGGCTATACTAAGTTCTGTCCTCTATTCTAAAAATTAAGTGGTATTGGTGGTCTATATCCCTGCTGCTTGTTTATGGGTTGATTCTGTTGATTCTGCGAATTAGACCATATGAAGTAGGAGTGGTTCCTCCATCCAGGGTTGCAAGTGTTTGAATATGGATTATTAATCTGCCTTTGGTTGAATTTTGCTCTATTATTCACATAGTTCATTTATTCTATGGAAGGTTCATCGTAATTACTACATTTTGAAGTTATGTGGCCTCTTCCTCAGTTATCGCAGTGTTGGTTGCTTGATCCTACTGCATTGGCTTGCATCTTGTCAAGTCTCCCTGTTAACTAGTCAAACTGAGCACTAATCATACTTAGGGCATCCAACTCTAGGATCCCTGTTGTCCTGCTCATATCTCCCCTTGTTTGACCACTCGAAATTGTGATAAGTAACCCTCTCCAGGAGTTTTAGAGCTTCAGTGACTGTCTTTTCCATGAGTTCTCCTCCTACTGCTGAATTAACTGTACTCCTTGTAGATGGTAGTAGTCCATTATAGAAGTTCTGAACTAAAAGCTAATCTTTTATGCCATGGTGTGGACATTCTCTTTGTAGGTCTTTGCATCTCTCCCATGCGTCATAGAGTGATTCTCCTTCCCTCTACTAAAAGTGTTTAGTTCTATTATCAGTTTTACAGTCTTTGTAGGTGGGAAATACCTTACTAAGAAGGCTTGTGAAAGATCCTCCTAGGTGGTGAATGTTTTAGTCGGTTGAGAAAGTAGCCACTTTCTTGCCTCATCTCTGAGAGAGAATGGGAATGCTCTGAGTCTAATAGCTTGATCAGAGACCCTATTCATCTTAAAGGTGTTGCACAAAGCAAGAAAGCACTGAAGATGATAATGTGAATCCTCCATAGGTGAACCTCCAAACTGAGTTTGTGGATAATCATCTGGAGCCATGCCAGTTTGAGTTCAAAATTATTGGCATGCATTGTGGGCCTAGTAACATTAGATTGAAATCCTTGGATAGTTAGGGCTCTATAATCCCTCAAGCATCTTGGCCTGTTATTGTTGTTGGCCATGACTGGAGTTTCAAAAACTGTAGGTTTTGGTTCTTAATGTCTCCTTCCTCTTTTAATGGCTCTTAGAGTTTTGTCTATTTTAGGATCCAATTCAAGCAATTCTTCTTTAGGCTTGGTTTTGGTCATAAACTGAGCAAAGTACCTGAAAAAGAAATAAAAAGTAAAACTGAATTAAAGAGATAAAATAACAAAAATAAATATCTAAATTAGCCAAATTGCTTATTGCTTAATGTTACAAAAATTCCCTAGCAACGACACTAAAAACTTATTTGCTAGCTTACAACCCAATAAGTGCACGGATCACAAATAAGTAACACAGTAGTGAGTAGAGTATCATTTCCATGAGAAATTTATAAGCGTAAGTACTAAGCTAGACAGAATTTTGACTGTTTAAACTATCAAAGTTGTGGAGAGATGTATTCTAAACTGCTGCTATGAATACTGAGAATTAAAGGAAGATAAAGTTGTGAATTTAATTTAGAAATATATGAACCAAATAATTCAAGAAATGAGATTTCACACTTTAACCTTATTATGGATTTGACCTTGCCTATTTAATAGTGTTGAGGATTGTTACTTTGATAGAAATTAATTCAAAAATATCCTAGGTCCTCTCTCAAGGCACCTAAGGTGTATTTTAATTAACCTAAACCCTACTTTCATGGTGATTAATCTTAATTAAAACCCTTTAAGCTCTTTGATTAATTATGAGACTCCATAAAGGATTTCAGCTGATCTCTAGGTAAGATTTTCTAAGTTCAAAATTTTGATTTCTAATACTAATCTTTACCTTTAGTTCTTCAACTAGTATCTTATATCATGACTAAGTGGATACCAATACATAGCATGCATTAAGAACACAGAAGATTGAATCAAAGAACAAAACTCAAATCCATTAAATAAACTCAGTATGTATCCATAACATAAATTAAGAGTGCTAGTCTCCTAATTCTAGAATTAAAGAAACTACTTACCCATGGTGAGTTTAACAAACATACTATAATCAAAATAAAAGAACATAAAGTGATTTGAAGAAATAAAATAAAAGAATCCATAATAAAGATTCTGCAGCTTTAAACTTTTGGGACTTCAGCTGAGAGCCCTTCTCCTTGATACTGATGCAAATTCTCTTCAAACAGCTTGGAAAACTAGGGTTTGCAACTAAAGCTAATTCTAACTTAAAAGACTTCTTGGAAAAAGGTCCACCTTCTTGTTTCGGTCTTCTGGTATTTATATTAGGTGCCTCAGAGTCATCCCAAGAGCCTTAAAAATCTATTCAGAGCGAGTGGAAAGGAATCAGAGTCATAACAGAAGTCTGCCTACTACAAAGTACACGGTCCATGTGGCACTACACGGCCTGTGGCCGTGTAAGTTTTTGGATAAAAATGAGCTTCATTTAGGTGGGAGACAGCAAGTTATATATGGGTGATAAAGTTTACATGGGTCATAGTACACGGCCCGTGTACTGTCACCTCTCTTTAGCTTTCCATGTTTTGGTTTCTAGAGACTTACACGAGGGCATGTGAGGTACATGGGGTACGTTACACGGCCTGTGTACTATGGCTTCTTCATGTTTTCTTCAGTTCTCGTTGGCTAAAAGGTTACACGAGTCAGGGTTCATGCTTACATGACCCGTGTAATATTATGCAACAACTTTTCATGCTTTTCCTGCTTTCCAAACTTGTTTAATCTACTCCTATGTCTTGGGCTTCTTTTAAAACTCTTGAAAATATATAGAAAATATGAAATTAAGCAGAGATTGACCAAATTAACAAAAACTAATGAAACTCAGTAAAATACATACAATTAACTATCTAAATCCTATGAAATGTAGTGCAATAGTGCCTTAAAATATCTATATGTTACAAGTGTATCATGTACTTATGGTGCATTTAAAGAAATGAATGAAATTACTGATAATGAGAAACTAATGCAATTCTTAATGGGACTGAATAACTCATATGATCATATGAAGAATCAATTGTTACTCACAAATCCTTTTCCATATGTTTTTAAGGCTTGCTCAATGATGCTTCATTTTGAAAAGTAAGAGAGGTTAATACTCTTGTGATAAAAGTGACAGAGAATTCTATGGCAATGATGACTAAAGATCAGAGTTTCAAGAAAGAAAATGTGAACAAATCCTAGTACAAGAAGAAAAATACTGGCAAGAAAGAGGATAGGTACTATGGATACTGCAAAGCCCTGGGTCATGTCAAGGAGTCTTACTTTAAATTAATTGGCTATCCAGATTGTTACAAGCCAAAGAAGGGAACACATTTTGCAAATATTATTACTTAATCTATTGATAATGATTCTATCAACATTGATATACCTGTTACTTCCATTAATAAGGAAGATCTAACTGCTACCATTACTACAATAATTCAACTGGACTTAAGTAAAATGATGAAAGGCAAAAATGTTCAAGAAGTAGGATATGTTGAGTATTCTAGTTTTACAAGTAATAGTTGGCTTAATGCTTTAGTTTCTACAAGTCCTTGTAGTAAGGTGGATTGGATTATAAACAGTGGGGTTACATCTCACATGTTTTCCATTAAAACTCTTATTTATGATCCCAAACCTATACCATCTACAAGTCCAATATTTTTGCCAGATGGTACAATAAAATTTGTTAAATATATTGGAAAAGTTCATGTGCAGCTAACTCTTACCCTTCATAATGTCTTGTATATACCTGGTTTCAAACATAATCTCTTATATGTCCCTCAGTTTGTTAAAGATTCACATATTTCTATTACCTTTTATTTTGATCATTGTGTTTTGCAGGATTACTACACTAAAAAGTTAACTAGTAAGGGGCAGTTGGATAAAGAACTATATAAACTAAGTTCTAGTTCATTTTTTGCACTAAATTTGAAAAATAAACATGTATTACCATATATAAATAGTTTCCATTTAGATTCTAGACTTTGTAATGCTACTGATTCTGTACACGTTAATAAAATTAGTCCTTCTTTATGGCATTCAAGGTTTTGGCATGCATCTATATCTAAACTCAAACACATACCGCATATTCACTGCTTAGAACCAAGCACTACATGTGAAATATATCCATTAGCCAAACAACATAGACTTCTCTTACTTATGATTATATTTGCTAGTCTTGTCATTTTCCATCTGATGGATATGGGCACTCATGATGGGTCTGTAGCCCAAGCCCATGATTGCAATAAGACAAGGCCCATTACTTTATTCACCAAGCCTTATGCACATAAACTTATCTTTAAGCAGTTTTTGACAAAAATTGAAAACTCCTAATGGAGTAGTTTTCAGCAACTAAGAGATGTATTGTAGTGGCGCACACACACACACACACACATATATATTTGATTGATTAGAAACTTGAAGAAGGTTACGGTTCTCAAGTGCATGTTCTAGTGAAGGCAAAGGATAAAGTAAAATTGGTATTTTTACTTAAAGCAAAACTAAAGCAGGAGCAAGAAAAGAACCAAAGGGCTCTTAGTGCATTATTGTGCTTTAATCTTTCTCAAACTATTTCTGAGGAAATCACTACAAGTCTAGGTAATATTTAGACTGTGAGTTTCATATATGATTCAATATTATATATTGTGATCATGTTAAGACCATGTCATACAAGGATGGTTTTATGGGATTAATATGCATGGATGATGACTATCAGCATATGTATAGATTGTTTTCTTGATTCTTAGCTTGTTTAATTTCCTACATTGGTATCAAAGCCTGGTTACTTATTATTCATGGTCATAATATGATGTTTAATCTAAAATATGAATGCTAGAATGATGTAATGGCATCTCTTTTTTTTTTTCATTTCTAGATTTTTTTATGAATATTATTAAGTTGCATATTTTGAGCCATTGTATCTTTTAATGATTTTATCTGATGAACATAAATAATATACCAAATGAAACTAGAGTTTATAAGCTTTCTATAGGTATATAGTTTGCTTTATTTGGATAACAAACAACCAAGATATAGGCTTGCACAGTTTGTTAAAAATCATTCAAATTTTGGAATTTTTCTGAGCCTAAGTGAGGTAGAAGAAGACCTTTTAGGACTAGTTTTAGTGTTAGATTAGGGTTGCTTGTCTTCAAAGTCACATTAGTGCCAAGTTTTCATGAAAAGAACTATCTCAAAATGTTTACAGTACTAGAAAACCCCCTACCAGAAAAATTTTTATCATCAGAATTCTCTAGGAGGGCAGCGCATGGCATGCATGCGCTACCATTGGCATGTTGGGAAGAGAAGGGTCACGTGCAGTGCATGTGATCCACCAATAGACCCAGCGCGCCTAACCATGCATGCTAGACCGAAGCGCTGAGACAGCCCTAGTCCAACTAGCTAATTTTCTTTTAAATTAAAATAAAAAAAGGAAAAATCAAATAAAATTATTTTTAAATGGATTTTTTCATTGGAAAAATTCCTGTAAAGTCCAAAAATTATTTAAAAAATATTAGTGACATAAAAATATTTTGGGCATTGTTTTTTTTATAATTTATTTGAAAAATAATTAAATATTATTTTAAAATTAATAAAAATTCGAGAAAAAGTCCAATTTTTTTTATGATTTATGTCGCCTGAAATATTTATTATCTGTTAAAAGTAATTTAAAAGATTTTTTAATTTATTTTTGAATCTTATTTTTAGTTTTTTTTTTCCATTTTTTTCTCAAAAAATGGTGCTAATGGTAAGGGCTCCTCGCATTACTCTCGACAGAGGGTTAGGGAAGATGAGATGATTAGAGAGCTAGTCATACTTGAAATAGATCTTAAGCATACTTCTCATGAGATTGATCGTTTGGTACATCACATAATTACTGTGAATAAAAGAAAGCAAGGGATTATTTGGGAAGGAGGTCTTTTACTTGATTACAAGAGATATGGGGCATTAAGGTCAGCAGTGCCTAAACGGAATACTAGATTCTACTTGGGTATTGATGAATGGGTCTTATAGACATTTGGTGATGGATTTTGTCAAGGAAAATGCGAAATGGGTTGCTTTGAAGACTGCAAGTCTTTCATTAGGTCTATCTAGACGAGATAAATTCAGGAAACCCTTAACTCAAACAATGCTTCCTAAAGCAGAGACAATGCTTCCTAAAGTAGACTGTGAACCTGGTAAAAACTATCAAGAAGCTCTTAAAAATTCTTTGCTTGTGACTAAGGTCTTTTTTAGGCGTTAGGGAAACTTTTAGTAGTTTCCATTTTCTTTGATGTTTTCAATGTTAAGTTTTTTGGTTGATTTCTTGGTTGTGAAATGTTAAACAATATTTTTTTCATGATAATAAATACAGTGTTATTTTATTTTCATGTATATTATTCTTTATGTTATTGTTCATTATTTTTTCTTCTTTCTTTTATTTAATTATTTATTTATTATTAAATAATTAAATATAAATTAAGGGGAAAATACAATAAATTTATTAAAAGAATAAATTTATTAAATCTTAAATTATAAATAATTTAAGAATTGAATAAAATACAATACATTTATTAAAAGAATAAATTTGTTAGATGTTAAAGTATAAGTAATTTAAGATTTGTTAATACAATAAATTTATTAAAAGAATAAATTTATTAAATTTTAAATTATAGTAATTTAAGAATTAAAAATTACATAATTAATTATGTTAATTTTTATAATACACTAGGACTTTAGAGGATGACTAGGAATATAGTTAACTTTTGATTGTAAGCCTAATGTAGAATAATTATTAACATAATTAATTAGTGTCAAAATAGTTTTATATATGAGATTAGGTACTAATTAATGTGCATAAATTGTCCACTCCCACTTTTTAAGTGATGAGATGGCATCAGTTGCAAAAAATATTGTCGCCGAGCTGAACAAGGGTGAGAAGCTTAATGGTGACAATTATGAAATTTGGAGTATGAAAATCAAGTATGTGCTTGAGGAACAAGATGTAACATCCTCACTTTAGCTAGTCCGTACATTTGACTGTTCCGGTGACTAATGTCTGTCCGGACAGTCAGGATGTCTAGAACTACACTTAAATGATGGTGAGGAGACATAAAATGATGAAATAAATGAAAAGAAAATACAATAAAAATTAAAAGAAAATAAAAGAGATAAAATGTAATTAGGTTAAACAAGCCGGAACCGTAGCGATGGGTGACCGCACCGGGAAGTTACGGCGAAGACAGTTGCCGATCCCTAGACTGCGGAAAACGCCGAGAAATATTTTTGGGACTTAATTAAAAGTCTATTGAGGTATAATTGACATTGAAAATGTCAAAGAAAATTTAGTAAATTGGTACAAACAAAAAAAAAATTTAAGAAATCGGCGGATCAGGGATTAAATCGATATTACTGAAAAGTTCGAATATGACTCGAAAAGGGGTATTTTGGTTATTTGACACCTGGAGTTGACTTTTGACCTAAATGTCCATTAAAAATAAGTAGTATTAAATTTTGAAAATCACATGAAAAATGAAATTATGTATAAAATATAATTAGGGAAAAATAAGAGGTGATATATGGAAATATTGAAACTTGATTTATTTAATTGATTAAATAAATGATTAGTGGGGGATATAAGGCCATTAGAGGACAGATTGCTCCACTAAGTGTCTTCTTCTTCCTCATATCTTCCCTTAGCCGAATTCAATTCCTCCCTAAAACCACCATGGCCATTTCATGCAAGAGCTCCATCTTCTCATTTTCAAGCCATGATTCTTATAACTCACTTCATTAAAGTTGATCACCACACTTTGGTAAGGATATTGGTAGCAAAAAGAAAGAGATTTGGTGAGGTTTTAGCAAGCTCAAAAAAAAAGGTAAGTGTCCATTTCTTCTTCCTTGCTTAATTAAACTTTTAATTAATGTTAGGATGAGTTGAATGGTCGAGAAATTGAAGAATTAGAAGTGTATTTGATGGACTTCAATTTTGGTAGCAATGGAAGTTAAAGGTGTTTGATTTATTTTTACATGTAATTGATGGGAATTAATGTTAATTAAGGTAATTAGATGTGCTAGTAAATTAACTTCATGTGTATGTTGAGATTGAGCATTTGAATTTGGGTTTTGAAAGAAGTATTGAAGACTTTGGGAAATTGTCCAATTCGACAGCCTTGATGAAGTTAGAAGATTGATATTGCCATTAATTTAAATGTTGAATTATGGTATTGATGCATTAGTGGAAGGGTATTACATGTTGCTTGTTGAATTTACATGTACTAGCAATTTGTTCCATGTGTATTATGTTGACTTTGATCATTGGAATTAAGGTTTTGTATTGGATATTGAGGACTTGTGTAAACTGGCAGAAATTGACCAATTTGAGGTTTGATGAATGGCATTAAAATGCTATGAATGCAGAATTGTAATATGGGAGATGGTGAAATTCAATTAGAAGTGTAAATGTGTATGTAAGTTGAGTAATTCTTGAGGGCAGTATGTAATTTGAGCTATAACCTAAATTGTGTAACCCTAATTGGTATGAAGCCAATTAGAGGTAAATTTAGACATATAATGGACCAACTTTTATGTAGAAACCTTGCCAAAATTCTGCCTAAAAGTGATCAATAATTTGACCTAATACGGAATTGGCAATTTGTAAACCCAGAATTTAACCATATGAACAGTATTCAATCAATTGGCCATATCTCACTGTAGATAGGTCCAAATGCCCTAAAATTTATACCATTAGCAAGCTTAGAGATAGGGCTACAACTTTTATGAAGACACTAAAGCCCAGAAATATCATTAACCAAGTCAATTTGCTTGCCCAAGTTGGGTTACAAAATTTGTCCAGAATCGAAATTAACCAAAATTTGCAATACAAAGGTAATTTGTCCAGCTTTGATAAAATAACCATAACTTGGTCCAGAAAACTCCAAATGACATGAAGTTAGTGCCAAAATTTCAATAAGACATAGACCTATAGTATTGCTCTTTTGACTAGAACCCAAAAATTAAGAGAACTAGGTCATTTAGCTACGTTAAGATAGCATATCAAATCTGAAAAATTACAATAAAATGCAATGAGTCTAGAAATGGAATTGGCAACAAATGCCAACATATGTGAAATATAAAATGTGACATATTGTGATATTAGAATCAATTTACCTATTGTGTATGAAAAGTTAACATTTTGAGTTGACTAGCAAATTGATTAGTAATCAATAAAAATTAAATACAAAGAATTATACATTAAAATTTATAACATGCCTTAGTATACCTAGTATGATTGGTTTGAATAGTTTGGCATGCCATTAGGGTTTTGATAGCAGTACTGCATATATGGCTTCACGCCATTCTGTGTTTTATGGCTTATTATGCCAATCTGTGATATAACAGCCTGTGGCTGATCTGATTATGATGATATGCTTGACCTTGTGCCCTATGACTTATATGGCTTATTAGCCATTATGCATACCGAGAGACACATTATGACTGATGGTGTAATGGCCCGAAGAACTTGGTACCCAATGCCAATTTACCCGTTTATCCAGTCCGGTCAGTTGTCTAGGTCACTTGGGGAAACTAAATTAAGTCTAAATAAATTATTATCAAATAAAGACATAAAAAGTAATAAATTCATTACTTTATTAAAAATTACTGAAATATTAGTCTGTAAGAGATATTAGCATCAAAACTGCATAAACAATCATTTTACTTTATTTTAGTTTATTTTTATTTTATATTTGCACCACTAAGCAGTATTGCTTAGCACATCGCTTTTGCTACGCGTAGGTACTAGAGAAACAGTTGAGGAGCCCAGCAGACCTAAGACCGGGTGATTTGTCAGATCTGCTCAGAGTCCAGAGTCACCTACACACAGTGCATTTATGTTAGGATATTAAGTGTAGTATGCATTTTGTATTTTGTAGCAGACATGGGCTTTAACATGTGTATTGTAAATTTATGTAATTTAAAGTCAATGTAATTATCTGTATATTTTGTAATTAAATAAAATTTGAGTAGTTCTTTATGTATTTGAGATTATTATGGTATGAATAAAATTGTGGAAGTAATGTGAATGAAATATTGAGATTATGATAAACTGTTAAGACTTCTGAGAAATTTTAAGATTGTGTTGAGATAAATTGAGTTTGAGAATTTGAGTATTATATTGAAATTGTTTTTGACAGGTGTAGAAGAATTGTTTGTCCAAATTACAGTCAGCACTCTGCCGGATTTTCTATCAAAATTGCACAAACTCATATTTATTAAAGTTTTAAATTATAACCAAAACTAATATGAATTTCTTACAAAGGCTATTTGAATTACTAAAATGAGTACTTAGAAAATATAATAAGATAAGATACGGTGCTCCAGTACTCCGTGTGGCACGCCTTGCTTGACTACACTATAGACGAGTGAGGGGTGTTACACAAGAAGTTCTAGAAGTCCTCAACCAAGTCATGGAAGGATCATGAAGCATACAATGCCTGGAAAAGGAAAAACTCTACTGCACACACCATGTTGCTCAGCAGCATGGATAATGACATAATGAGAGAGTTCAATAAATAAAATCTTGCTAAAGACATGTGGTTCACATTGAAGGAGAAATTTGGAGGCATATCGATTGCTAAGCTCAAGGCTCTTACCATAAAATTTGACACGTATAAGAAGCATCCTACACATAACTTGAAAAAACACTTTAGGGTCATGACTAATATGGTTAATGAGCTAAAGGATACATGTCATGTTCTGACGGATGAACATTAACTCTAAGCAGTGATATGCTCTTTGCCAAATAACTGGGAGCATATGAAGATGCATTTGACCCATAATGTCAATATCAAGACTTTAGAAAATGCTATGCGCCACCTCGAGCTAGAAGAGGAATGCCTCCGATTTTACAAGCTAAGTACAAATGTGTACATGGCTGGATCTAGTTTTCAAGGAGGCAAAAGGCGTAAACATAAGAATCAGGGTCAGAACTAGCATAGAAAGGGCAAAGGAAAAGCCAACAAGAAACCAAAATTTATAAAAGAAAAAGGTCCTTTCAAGAAGCAGAAGAATAAGAACATTGCAAAAGTGAAATTATTCAACTGTGGTAACAAGGGACATTTTGGTCGTGATTGTATCAAGCCTAAAAAGGTAAACGGCCTTTTAGCACTTAAAAGTGTAATTAATGCTTGTAGTTCTATTTTACTAACCAAATCTAATCCCTTATGGACCATAGACTCAGGTGCCACTAACCATGTAGCGAAGGATAAAGATACCTTTATGGACTTCCAACGACTCCCAGACGAGGCATGATGGATTTTTATCAGGAATAACTCCAAAGTGGAGGTGAAGGATAATGGCACATGCAAGCTTATTATGCGTGGGGGGCCAACCCTAATCCTACATGATGTTCTTTGTGCTCCTCAAATTTTCATAATTTATTTTCTATTCTTGTTTGGTCTTTCTATTAGATTTCATGAATTTGGTGTAAAATTATTTTTAAATTAGGTTTTTATGGTTTTGGATATTTTCTGGATGATTTTATTGTGTTGGATGTTATGAATGATTCCAGTAATATTTGTTTTTCTTTATTTACATCTTCTGGTGAGTTTATAAATGATGTAAATGTTTGATATGCTAGACGTAGCCACATAGGTCAACAACGTATGCAAAGATTAGTCAAAGAGGGCTTACTAGGTAATATTAGTAAGATAGACTTGTCTACTTGTGAATATTGCCTGATTGGGAAAACATATAGAAAGCTATTTGGAAAAGGAACTAGAGCTAAATTTCCATTGCAATTAATTCATTCTGATATATGTGGTCTAATGAACGTAAGAGCTTGGCATGGGGCTAATTATTTCATTACTTTTATAAATGACTTTACTTAGTTTGGTTATTTTTATTTGATATCTCATAATTTAAAGCTTTAAGTTTTTCACTAAATTTTTTAATTTAGTGGAGAATTAATTAAATAGAAAAGTAAAGGCTTTAAGAATTAATTGAGGACAAGAGTATTTATTTGATCAATTCAAGGAATTATGTGATGAAAGGGGAATAATACGACAGTTGACTATTCCTGGTACACCATAGCAAAATGGTGTTGTAGAAAGATGTAATAGAACCCTATTAGAAATGGTTAGGTCAATGATGGCTCAAGCTAATTTACCAATCACCTATTGGGGTGATGCATTATTAACTACCACTTTTGTACTTATTCGAATGCCTACCAAGTCAGTTACTTCTATACCATATGAATTATGGACAACATGTAAACTAGACTTAGATATTATGAAACCTTTGGGTTGTGCTGCATTTGCTCACAATTCTTCTAAAAAATTTGGAAAATTAGGTCCAAGAGGGAAGAAGTGTATCTTCATAAGATACTCAAAACAAACAAAAGGATATGTGTTCATTGGTAAGCAAGATAATGGAAGTATAATTGAATTTGAATCATGAGATGTTACTCTTTTAGAAAATGATTTTCCATGATAGGGTGAGATAGGACAAGACTTATCTTTGTTTGAACTCACGATAAGGATGCTTCCAGTATAAAAATTCAAATGGATACACTTTTGAATGGGAGCAGCATAAATATCAACGAAAATGTTCAGATTCATCATTGCACCTAAAAGTGGATCCAATATTGATGCCTAGTCTGAATGGGAGTAACATATCTATTGACGAGTTGATGAATCAATCTCAACCCCAATGAACGAATCATCCAAGGGTTCCCTATCATCGTTTTGACATCGAAAGGGAGTAGTTTATAGTTACTCCTAATAAAGAAGAGCCAAGAAATGTTAATAAGGCTATTTCATACTTAGTTAAGGAAAAATGGATTAAAGTAATGGAGGAAGAGATGGAATCTATGAAATCTAACAAAGTTTGGGAATTAGTTGATTTACCTTTAAGACACAAAATAATTGGGAATAGTGGGTTCTTAAAATAAAATGTTATAAGGCTGATGGCAATATCGAGAGATACAAAGCTCACCTAATGGCTAAGGGATATACACAATAGGAAGGAATAGATTATGAGAAAACTTTTTTACCTGTCGTGAGGTTCACCACGATAAGATTAATTTTGGCAATGGTGACCAACCTAGGTCTTGAACTACTTCAAATGGATATGAAGACTACTTTTCTCAATGAAGAATTAGAAGAGAAAATCTATATGGAACACCCCTTATAGGTCTTGTTAAAAAAGGCCAAGAGCATAAAATGTGCAAACTTTTAAAGTTGATTTATGGCCTAAAATAGTCTTCAAGGCAATGGTGTATTAGGTTTCATAATGCAATCATGTTATATGATTTTAATATGATCAATGAAGACCATTGCGTGTATATTAAAAGATCTAAGGACAAATATGTAATATTATCATTGTATATAGATGACATACTAATAGTTGGAAAGGATATAGAGTATGTTAAGACCATCAAAGGAAGTTTATCATCTAATTTTGAGATGAAAGATATGGGTGAGGTTGCTTACATCCTTGGAGTTAATATTTCAAGGGATCGTTCGAAGAAATTGTTCTCTTTCACAAGAGTCATATATTGAGAAGGTTCTGAAGCAATTTAATATGCAAGATTGTAAGCTTATAAATACTCCTATTTCTAAGGGTGAAGCTTTAAGCCGAAGATTATGTCCTAATGCTAAAAAAAAAAAAGGAATAAATGAGGAATGTTCCTCATGCTAATGCAGTCAAAAGTCTAATAGATGCTATGATGTGTACAAGACTTGGTATTTGCTATGCAGTTGGCATGGTAAGCCGATATCAATATAACCCTGGTCATGCACATTGGAAAGTAGTGAAAAGAATACTGAGGTACCTCAAGGGCAAATATGATTATTCATTGTGTTATAAAGGAAAAGATCTGTAATTGAAAGGCTATATGGATGCTAATTGGGGAAAAGATTTAGATGAGAGAAAATCTATCTCAGGATACTTTTTCTTACCGAATGATGGCACAATATTGTGAAGTAGTAAAAAGCAGTCGTGTATAGCTTTATCCACAATGGAAGTTGAGATTGTAACATTTCTGGTACATTTGGGAATGTCTAATAATAGTACTGTTGAGCTAGTGACTGTATATTGTGATAGTTAAGTAGCAATAGCTGACATGAAGGATCCCAAGCATCATGGGAAGATAAAACACATTGATATCAAGTACAATCTTGCAAGAGACATGTTTGTACATAAAGAAATGAACATGAAGTCCATTTTTACACATGAGATGACAGCAGATCCATTAACAAAGCCCATTGTAAAAGATGTTAGCTATAAGCATGTAAAATCTTTGGGTTTGCGTAGATGTTAATGTACTATAACAAATTATTTCCTAAGAATGTTCATGTAAATGACATTATTTATGGTAATTTTATTTTCTAATTATTTCAATTTGTTGCAAAACATACATACATATTCATCTTAAGTACCTAAATAAACAATTGAGAGAAGTATGTTGGACAAATAAATAGATTGGCCTTCTCACATAGGCAATCGTTTTTACTATTTACGATGTAATGAAAATTAGACTATTATAAGTTTTGTTATCTAGAAGATAATATTGAAAGCTTGAACTTATAATACAGATAATCATATCAAGTGAAATATGATTAAAGAGTCATTGTAATAATTACATTGACACTATGTGAATAAGTCATATTATATTTTTTAAATGCTATATGTGAGTTTCATATGCTATTAAGTAGATAAGGAAACTAAAATTCAATCATTAAATATGCTTAAATCATCATCTGTACAATATCTAAAATAGAGACATAACACTCCATGGGAATGGAAATGATACCGTAACATGTGATTCATACCACATGTGCTCGTGTCCAAAGGGAAATACAAGTTAAGATCTCTACTTGTCATTATGTGAGCCCTAAGTAATCTTTACCCATGCCCTTATGACTCTAATATGTTATTTAAGACTTAATTTAGTGGTTATCATCTTAGGGTGTCGCTGAAGGGCTATGTGAGATACGGTTTGACAGGGCATTTCTAAAAAAGTGAGTTAATTTAAGGTTGAAAGCATTGGGAGAAAAGAAAGATCATAGACTATTATCACATTAAGTTTGTGTTCATAGATCGGTCAATTATGTTTATCAGTGGATATGACATAATTATGAATTCAAAATACATTTAATGAGATCTAAAGAAATGTAAATGTAATAAAATGATCTAGGGAACAACATACTATATCTGCTTTAATTCCACCATTTGAGCGGTTATATTATCCTAATAGATATCTAACATATGAGCTCCCAAAGTATGCATAGGTCACACAGTCTATTTATTAAGTATGAAAGTGATAGTATCTGAGAAAGTAAGTTGATCCCATGATGTGTGAGTAGGAGATGATGTATATGGGTCTCATGATTGGTTACTAACCCAAGCCCATGAATTGCAATAAGACAAGACCCATTACTCTATTCACTAAGCCTTATGCACATAAACTTATCTTTGAGCAGTTTTTGAAAAAAATTGAAAATGGCTAATGGAGAAAAAAAACCAAAAGGCTCTTGGTGCATTGTTGTGCTTCAATCTTTCTCAAACTATTTCTATGGAAATCACTGCAAGTCTAGGTAATATTTAGACTGTGAGTTTCATATATGATCCAATATTATATATTGTGATCATGTAAAGACCATGTGACATACGGTTGGTTTTATGGGATTAATATGAATGGATGATGCCTATAAGAATGTGTATAGATTGCTTTCTTGATTCTTGGCTTGTTTAATTTCCTACACCATCTCTATTCATTTAGACATATGGGGTCCTTACTCTCCCTATACTTTCAGTGGTGCTTCTTATTTTCTAACCATAATAGATGACTTTAGTAGAACCACTTGGACCTATCTACTCTAAAATAAATTTCAAGCTTCTCACACCATTTCTATTTTTCTTAACATAATTCATAATCCTTTCCAAACTTCTATCAAATTTGTCATAACAAATAATGGATCAGAATTTTTGAGCTTAGAAACTACTACATTGTTTCAGATCCATGGTATTATTCAACGAAAAACTACTATCTACACTCCCCAACAAAATGGGGTAGTGGAAAGGAGGCACAAACATCTTCTTCAAGTTGCAAAGGCTCTCATGTTTCATTCAAGGTTACTTCTAAATTTCTGGGGTGAATCAATTTTGCATGCCACATACCTTATTAATAAACTCCCTAATTCTACTCTACATTGGAAATCTCCCTATGAATTGTTACACAACAAACTACCTGACCATGCATCACTAAGAAACTTTGGTTGTCTTTGCTTTGTGACCAATGTCAAGCCACACAAAACCAAGATTGACACAAGAGCACTTAAATGCATTTTTCTAGGATTTGCCTATGGTCATAAAGGTTATAAGTTTTATCATTTGGAAAATAAATCTTTTCGTATCTCTAGAGAGGTCACTTTCCATTAAATAACTTTTCATTTTCTCCATAATTCATCAATTTAACCTCCCAAAATATTTTCATTGCCAGTCATAGATGACACTACCTCATGCACACATCACTTCTATAACGAATGTTACTTCACCTCCCATTAATTCTTTACCTTAGCCTATCATTTCCCCTTCCACTAATCCTATCTAGTAATCAAAAGGAGTTCCAAAACTGTTACTAAGCCTCCCTAGCTTAATGACTTTATGGCATATTTACAGGCTATTAACATTCTTTTAGCTGCTTCCCATGACACTCATAGTCCAGAGATCCCAATAGGTATACTAACTCTCCAATATTCTCTTTTCGATACCCTTTTTAGCCCATCTCATATGAGTTTTGTAGCCTCAATCTCTATGGTTCATGAACCTAGCTCCTGCGAACAAGCTAAAGCTGATGCAAATGGTGTAAAAGCAATGGAATTGGAAATAGATGCACTGGAACATAACTATTCTTAGGATTTAGTTCCCTTTCTAATTCATAAAAAAAAAAAAAAAAAAAAAACTCATAACCTCTAAATGGGTATATAGAATAAAGTACAAACCAGATGGCTCAGTTGATAGATTTAAAGCCAGACTGGTTGCTAAAGAGTTCAATCAATTAAAAGGCATTGATTACACAAGAGAGTTTTTCTCCAATTGCCAAATTGGTCACTGTGAGATTACTTATTGTTGTTGTATCAGCCAAACACTAGCCAATACACCAATTAGATATCAATAATGCCTATTTACATGGTTTAATTAATAAGGAACTTTACATGTTACCTCCACAAGGTACACCAAGGCTCAATCCAATCAAGTCTATAGACTTAGGAAGTCTTTATATCGCCTTAAATAGGCTAGAAGGCAATGGAATAAATAACTCACCTCCAAGTTGCTATACTTTGGATTTATGCAATTAGCTCATGATGTCTGCTTATTCACCAAAGAGACTTATTATTCTTTCCAAATACTCATCGTCTATGTTGATGATGTCCTTATTACTGGTGATAGTGAAGCTGATATTGTTTTTACCAAACAATACCTACATTAATAGTTCACAATTAAAGACCTGGGTTATGTAAAATTCTTTTTTGGGTTAGAAATTGCACGACTACCTCAATTATGTGTGTCAACTAGCATAAGTATATTCAAGATATCATCATTAATGCTGGTTTTAAGGATGCAAAAGTTGCTTAAGTCCCTCTTCTCCATGGGTTTAAACTCATAGCTGATGAAGGTGCTCTGTTATCTTATACTGCAAGATATCGTAGACTTATTGGTCGCCTTTTGTACTTGAAGTTTTCAAGACTAAACATCACATTTTTTGTGCAATAGCTGAGTTAATTTATGCAAAGCCCTCGTCAATCTCATTGGGACATTGTTGTGCACATCCTACACTACTTAAAAGGTTATTAAGGTAATGGCCTCTTTTTCCCTACTAATAATCCCTTCCATCTTCGTGCCTATTGCAACACTGACTGGGCATCTTACACAAACACTAGGAAGTCTATCACTGGGTTTTGCATATTCCTTGGTAGCTCTTTAATTTCATGGAAGTCAAAGAAGCAGGCTACTGTTAGCCATTTGCCAAGGTGGAGTACAGAAGCATGGCATCCATGATTTGTGAACTTCAATGGCTATCGTATCTTCTTCGAGATTTCCAAATTTCTTTTCCAACTCCTATCCCACTCTCGTGCAATAACAAGGCAGCTCTCCATATTGTTGCAATTCTAGTTTTTCATGAATGGACCAAGCACTTGGACAGCTCAGTATCAATCCGTTAAAGGATTTATTAAGCCCATGCATGTCTCCTGTAAACTCCAGCTGACAGACATTTTATGAAGTGTTTGGGTTGCCCATTATTTTCTTCTTTTGTTTACAAGTTGGGACTATTAAGTCCTTCCCAATCCCCAACTTGAGTGGGGCTCAGAAGATTATAATAGTCAATTGAGCAAGCAAAGGTTAGTTGTCCATACGGTGTGTAGTTGTATGTAGCTATTAAGTAAGTAATAGAGTTGGTGTAATGGTGTTTTCAGAAGAAGAATAAAGAGAACCAAGTGCTCACGATAAAATGTTGTATAAGGCAAAGCTATGAAAAAGCCAGAAGATCCTGAATGTTCCAAATGTTCAATTCAGCCATGGTGAAGGAAGAAAATGGCGGGATATTTTTTACCAATTTTTTATAATTATTTTAGTTGACATAGACTTTTCTATAAATAATTTTCACGTGTACAATTGTGTATATATATATATATGAGCTTAGTGAACTATTATAGTTAAGTGTTTTTTTTTTTCAAATTAATGAATTCATCTCCTTGTTTATATATTTTTTGTTTCAATTCTCTTTTTGTTCAATTATTAAACACATAATTTTTCAAATATGAATGGTAAATTGACATAAAAGTAACTTTTATTTTCTTTTGTTGTTTGGAAGTACTTTTATGTAGTATTTAGTATAAATAAATTTTATAAAATTTTATAGAATTTATTTATAAATCTAAAATTTTAGTGTTTAGTTTAAATGAAAATTTATTTGAAATTTTTAATAATCAATTCAACAAAATTTATTATAGCTAAAGCAAATTTTATTAAAATTGATAGAATTTGTAAACGAATTTCAAACTTAAAATCATATATTTACCAAGTGACAAAATTATCCTTTTATTATATATCATTTTTTTTCAAATACAAAATTTATTTTGTTTGAAATGAATGTTATATTTAATATAAAATATATCAAAAAAAATTATTTGTGAATAAATTTTATCCTATAATTCATTTACAAATTAATTAAATTTTATTATAGAATTGAACTAAACAGGACTTTATTTTTAAATGTGAGGGAGAAATTAAAATTATAATAATAATAATAATAAAAAGAAAAAATTAAAATTAAAATTAAAAGCAAAGTTTTAAATTATTTTACTCAACTAATCACACAACGAAGTTTTTTTTTTTTTCTGAATGGCAGTGAAACTAATTATTAAAATTAAGATTAATGTCAAAATTTAAATACAAATTGATAAAATTAAAATAATGTTAAAGGTACAAAGAATATAATTTTTTTTTTATCATTTGCCGCGTATTATAAATAAGGGAAACTGTCCAAAAAAATCCTGAACTTTTCTAGTTTTTACAATTATACCTTAAACTAAAAATTTTAACAATTATATCTTATACATCATTACAATTACACCCTCCCGTTAGTTGGCCCGTAAATGACTTAACGGAGTTGTCGCCTCTCTCTCAATCACAGTCACTGCCTGCCTTCGGAACCTCACAATCACGTTGCCCATCTTTCGAGGTCTAAGAACATATACACGCCATGAGAAAAACTCGAAGTCATGCTTGGCCTCACCTTTCACCGAAACTCACCAACTCAATAACTTTGACTCACTAACACACAATCCAATTACTCCATTGTCCTTAGAGAAGCTTTAGCATCGAGTCACCATTGTCTCCATCAGTTTTGGAGGAAGAAAAGGTGATAGTAGAGAAATGGTTTTATTTGCATTCACTAAGTTCTCCCAATCAGACTCTTTTTCCACGTCCATTTCGTTCGCCATGCCCTTCACCAATTCAACCAAATCCTTGCTTATTTCGTTTTTGTTTATGGATCTCCCAATCTTTATTCTTTATGTGGATCGAAGGTTCTTTAAGTTTATTTTCCTCTATGAAAAATCGAGGCATTTGGCTTGACAAGTATATTGTTGTGCCTCTATTCAAGGCTTGTTTGAATTTTTGTGACCTTAAACTTTGCCAATGTGTTCATAAGGGCATTATAATTATTGGGTTTCACTATTTTAGCTCCATACAAATTGGCATTGTTGAATTATACACAACTCGTAGGTTAATAGAGGATGCTGCATAAGTGTTTGATGAAATATGTGACCCAAAAACGGTTTAGGGTTTTTCATGAAATGCACGATCAAGGTTTCAAGCCAAACGAGGCAACTTTAGTAATAAAATAAGGAAGGGGATTAAACATTTTTGTGGTTCCTCGGCAAGCCGTCTTCGTGATTGTGAGCTTGAAGTGGGAATCAAACATAGTTGGTGGCTCTGATTGTGGGAGGAAGATGATTTGTTGTGTCCGAGGGGAAGGATTGGGTTCAATGGTGATGAGTTTACGCTAGGTCTTTAAGAGAATGTGGAAATTCCGTTAGTTATTAATGGCACATTAATGAGAGGGTATATTGTACTGATGTATAAAGTACAGAACATAATTGTTAAAATTTTTAGTTTAGGGTATAACTGTAAAATGTATGAAAGTTTAGGATTTCATTTTGGCCATTTACCCTATAAATAACTAATTATTATTTAACACTAAAAGTAAAAAAAATGAAATTTCTAAATGTTAATCATATGAAATTTGTACGAATAAAATATATATCACACCAATAATTTGAGAGTTCTCACACAAAATTTAAATTTGTTATACACCTGCTTTTATTTACTCATATTTAGTTAATATAATTAAACTAATAAATTTTGTTTACTTTTTCCTAATATACTTTTTACTCATATTATTCTATTAAAAATTAAATAACTCATATTATTAAATTATTTTTTAAACTAATAAATTTTATTTTTCAATGCAAGTTAAGTGGGATATGTTAATCAATTAATAAATTAATTAATATTTAAAAAAGTGATTTATAATTTAAGATAAATAAAAATTGAAAAATAAGTCTATTCTTATATGACAAAGAGAATACTAATTTAAAAAAAAGAAAATTGAACTTCCACTACAAATTTAACCACCTTTGTTTTTGCCATTAAAGCAAAATAAATGGGACAATTTAATTCATGAGATTTTCAATCCCTTCAAGACAATGGAATAACTCTTCTAATTTTAGAGAAATGGTTTGAGAGATCAACTTGATCCATAACAAATGTGGATCAGTGGGGATAGTAAGATTATTACATGCATAAAAATTAAGTCATTTTATTATAATGTCCTTTAGAATATTTTCATAAAAGAATATAAAGATTTAAAATTTGCATTTTAAATTGTGTCTATTACATTTATTGTAGCTATAAATTTGAACATAAATTATAAATCTCAATACAAATACATCACAAATTTCAATATATATCTAACTACTTTTCATGGGCCTGTTTGGAATTGCTGTTGAAACTGCTGTTGAGAAAATTACTTTTTTAAATATACTAGAGTGTGTTAAAAAATAATTAAAAATTAAATTTAAACAATTTTAGTCATAAAAACGCTAAAATAACAAAACAGCTTTTTCTAAACTATTTTTCTCAACAGCATCTAAAATTGTGCTTTTATTCAGAAAAGCAATTTCAAGCTCTAAAACTCAATACCAAACAGAGCTATGTCTATTTATTCATGTAAATTAGTTTTTTTTTTTTTTAATTATAGTTGGATTTTTATAATTATTAATTCAATGACAAAGGATTAGGATTAGAAACTTCAGCATGCAAGTCCAGTTGATGGATGTAGAGCTAAACTACAATGAAATGCCAGAATCCTACACTCAGAAGAAGGCAATAATAACAGCATATGATGAAAAAAAAAATGAAGATTATTACTGGTTACTCAATTCATTTAACTAAAAGCTCAAATGATTAAAATATACGATCAATATGACATGCCATAAACTCAAATTGATCAATTAAATTAATTAAATAATAATTATCACAATTGACTTAAATATATATATATAATCAATGTGACATTTCACATAATCAATTGACACAATTAAAGGCTCAATTGATTAAAATATATGATCAATGCGATATGTCACATGCTCAACTTGATTCAATTTACTTAAATATATATGATCAATATGACATTACACATAATTAATTGATTCAATTTACACGATTAAAATCTCAAATGACTAAAATATATAATTAATATGATATGTCACATTCAATTGACTTAAACATATGATCAATGTGACATGTCCTATACTTAAATATATATTCAATTCAATCAATTAAATAAAAATTTTTAAAATTAACTCAAATATATATGATCAATATGATATTACACATAATCAATTGATTCAATCGACTCAATTAAAGACTCAATTGACTAAAATATATGATCAAATTACATGTTGCATACTCAAATTGATTAAATTGACTCAAATATATATGAATAATGTAACACTGCACAATATCAATTGATTAAATTGACTTAATTAAAGGGTTAATTGACTAAACTATATGACCTTTGTGACTTGTCACATATTTAATTGATTCAATTAATTAAGGCTAAATACACTATTTTACACCTGAACTTTACAAAAAAAAAAAAAAATCTCGTGGTACCTTGAACTTTTAAAACGTTCAATATATATAATTAATGTTATAATTTCAAAAAAAAATTATTTTATATAAATAAATAATATATGTTTACTCAATTCACTTAATTAAATGCTCAAAAGATTAAAATATATGATAAATATGACATATCATACACTTAAATTGATCAATTGAATCAATAACATAACAATGGTCATAATTGACTTAAATATATATAATTAATGTGACATCATACATAATCAATTGACTTAATTAAATGCTCAATTGACTAAAATATATAATCAATATAATATGTCACACACTCAAATTGATTCAATTTACTTAAATATATATGATCAATATGACATTGCATATAATCAATTGATTCAATTTACTCAATTAAAGTCTCAAATAACTAAAATATATAATTAACGTGACATGTCATATTCAATTGACTTAAATATATAATCAATATGACATGTCGTATACTCAAATATGTATTCAATTAAATCCATTAAATAAAAATTTTTAAAATTGACTCAAATATATATGATCAGTGTGATATTACACATAATCAATTGATTCAATCGACTCAATCAAATGTTCAGTTGACTAAAATATATGATCAAGTTATATATCGTATACTCAAATTGATTAAATTGACTCAAATATATATATGAATAATATAACATTGCACATTATCAATTGATTAAATTGACTCAATTAATATGATCCTTGTGACTTGTCACATAATTAATTCAATTAATTAAGGCCAAATACACTGTTTTATACCTGAACTTTACAAAAAAAAAAAGACCTTGTGGCATCCTAGGCTTTTAAAACGATTTATATATGTGTGTGTGTGTTATAATTTCAAAAAAAAATATTTTATTTATATAAATAAATAATATATTTTTACTCAAATCACTTAATTTAATGCTCAAATAATTAAAATATATGATCAATATAACATGTCATTTGCTGAAATTGATCAGTTAGATCAATTAAATAACAATTGTCACAATTGACTTAAATATATATAATCAATGTGACATCGCATATAATCAATTGACTTAATCAAAGACTCAATTAACTTATATGATTAATGTGATCTATCACATGCTCAAATTGATTCAATTTACTTAAATATATATGATCAATATGATATTGCACATAATCAATTGATTCAATTTACTCAATTAAAGTCTCAAATGACTAAAATATATAATTAATGTGACATGTCATATTCAATTGACTTAAATATATGATCAATGTAACATATCATATACTCAAATATGTATTTAATTAAATCCATTAAATAAAAATTTTCAAAATTAACTCAAATATATATGATCAATGTGACATTACACATAATTAATTAATTCAATTGACTCAATTAACTAAAATATACGATCAAGTTACATGTCGCATACTCGAATTGATTAAATTGACTCAAACACATATGAATAATGTAACATTGCTTGTTATCAATTGATTAAATTGACTCAATTAAAGGCTTAATTGACTAAAACATATAATCCTTGTGACTTATCATGTACTTAATTGATTCAATTAATTAAAGCCAAATGCACCATTTCACACCTGAACTTTAAACCAAAAAAAAAAAAAAAATCTCGTGGTACCCTGAACCTTTAAAACGCTCCATATATATATATATAATTAACGTTATAATTTCAAAAAAATATTTTATTTTCATAAATAAATAATATATTTTTACTCAATTCACTTAATTAAATGCTCAAATGATTATAATATATGATTAATATGACATATGGTATACTCAAATTGATCAATTGAATCAATTAAATAACAATTGTCACAATTGACTTAAATATATATAATCAATGTAACATCGTACATAATCAATTGACTCAATTAAAGGCTCAATTGACTAAAATATATGATCAATGTGATATGTTACATGCTCAAATTAATTCAATTTACTTAAATATACATGATTAATGTGACATTGTACATAATCAATTGATTCAATTTACTCAATTAAAGTCTCAAATGATTGAAATATATAATTAATGTGACATGTCACATTCAATTGACTTAAATATATGATCAATGAGACATATCATATACTCAAATATGTAATCAATTAAATCCATTAAATAAATTTTTTTTAAATTAACTCAAATATATATGATCAATGTGATATTACATATAATCAATTGATTCAATTGACTCAATTAAAGACTCAATTGACTAAAATATACAATTAAGTTACATGTCGCATACTCAAATTGATTAAATTGACTCACATATATATGAATAATGTAACTATGATACCCGAGGTGTGCTACATTCGGTGCCGGAGTACCCTATCTTATCTTACTTTATTTCTTTAATCATTTTCAATTGATTATCTTTTAATATCAATTATTTTTTCGACGGAGAAACTAACGGAGTTTCCCCTATTTTATTAACGTTTGACGTGTTTCACTATTTACCTATTTGAAAATTTCAATAATATTTTAAAATAAAAATCTCATCATTTTATGAATCATTTATATATTTCAATTCTCACATTCATTTCCATCCACTATCATTCATACTCCATTCACATATCAAAATTCTCATATTTCTATTAATTTATATGATTTACAACTAATTATATAAAGTTCATACTTTACATGATATAAAATTTAATCACATATGAATTAACCGATTTATTAATTTACATTACTTACCTATTAATTACATTTTCATAATTTATATTACAATACTATAACTAAGCATTTTATACAACACACAAATTATGACCTATATGGGCCCTATCTACATGCATTGCTGAGGAGGTGATAACCTTGAATACTTCAGACACTTCTGCAGATCAGAACTCCAAAATCTTTGTTTAATATTCGCTAGGCTTTACCTTCAGTACCTGCGTGAGGAAACAAATCCATCGCGCTAAGCATTGCTGCTTAGTGGTACAATAATATAACAAGAAAATAATATACAATAAAAAAAAGAAATGGATCAAAATTTGAATACTCTGGAATTTAATCTAATTTCATATAATACTTTTAGTATTAACTATCCTTTGTTCTAATTTATTCATTTTCAGAAGCGCTCAATTCTTTCATAATAATTAAATTTTAATATCATTCCAATTCATTTCAATTCTTTCTGCTAAATAACTAATCTAATTTATTTTAAATATTCTTACTCATTTATTTAATTACTAATATTTTCAGTTGCTAATATTCTTAACTTATTTCAATAAATTTCACTGCCCAAGTAACCTATGACAGGTTGACTAAACTAGATAACGGATCGTTGGCACTGGACACCATAGTGCCTCAGGCCGTCATACCATGGGACACGGAACGTCAACCACGTATACAGTCAGAATGGCTAAAAAGCCATGATAACACATAATCGGGCATAAAAGCCATGAGTACGGGCATAAAGCAATGAATACGGGCATAAAGCCATGAATATAGGCGTAAAGTCTTTCGCAGTATTGCTAAAATAATACCCTATTTGTCACACCTTACCCCTCTATAAGGCATAACATGATCCCGTAGAATACCTAATGAACTATCGAATTTCACCTACTGATAACTCATTAAGTACCCTACAAGGGATTTTAAAACAATTTTCTTATTTTTGATAAGTGGTGAGCATTTTCTAATTGGTATCAAAACATTTAATTAAAGTTGAAAGCTAGTTGAAATTTTTGACCCATTTTATTTTTTCCACAAATTTTATAAAAATTTTGACAGAGTTCCACTTGTATTTTGAGAAAACAGTTCTTCAAATACCTGAAAAAAATGCACTTCCAATAATTTTTCAACCACTACTTCAAATTCTCAATCAATCTCAAATCTCAAGATTTCACAATCAACATTTCTCATTTTCTAAAATTCAATAATCCTCAAATTACTAGCAATTCATCTCATTCAAATTAAATAAAATAGTTCTACTCATATTTCATTAGAGACAAAACAATTTATATATATACATCATTACAAAATTTACATCAAAGGAAATTCAAACTAAATTTTTATTACAAACTTTGTACAAAATTTGTACAAGCTTCTCAAGACCCATTTACATGTCCATATATTTATATGCAATACATACATCAAAAGAAATATTTACAATTAGGGTATAAATTATACCTGATAACTTTAAGCTGATAGATCCTCACACCTCAAGAAATTTCAGTCACGCTTCCTCTAGTCTCTAAATCATGACAAAGAATAAAAGCTATGGCTGAGTACTAGGACTCAGTGGTGCACAACATACTAAAATAGTCTTTATGCAGAATTTAAATCACATTTAATCAAAAATTGAACTAAACATGAGAATTAAGTATAAAACATGAATTATGAGATTTTGATCTAAATAATTTCATTTCAAGAATCAAAACACATTTCACAAAACCCACTGTTAGATCATGCCATTCGAAATAAATATAATCTCAATAGCCAGAGGCTAAGGAGAAGTCACATCACAAGGCTAGCTAGCTCAAATATATGGATATCCATTCACATCCTCTTCTACTGGCACACCTCAACACTTCTCCAGAGAAGGAATTAAAATTCGAAACTAATTACCCCCACTAGTCATGCTAGTGAGGTGTTCAAATATATGGTCATGACACTGTGATTTCAAAACTTATCTTAACAATTTGCTAAACATTGCTATTTCAAATATACACAATAATTTTCACAGTTTAAATCAAAACATTATAAATAATGTCACAAATAAACTTTCAACAATTCAAAGCAAAAGTAAAATACATATTTCATTCACTTTATCAATGAATTTTAAAGCATAGTGATGTTGTGCACAAACCTCAAGCGAGTCGCCTCTTGGCCTTGACTCGGTTCCTCGGGTTCTTTCCCAGTATTCTTTTCAACTGAAACACATAATTTTATAGTGTTTCAGTACCATAACTTAGCATTAATCCAAAAATAAATTTAATTTCACTGTTACCTAGCTCTAACATGCTAAACTCGACGTTCTTGAAATTTTGTGTTTTGGGGTTACTATTCACTACACTATTGAAGTCAAATTGTTGACTTTCTAAGGTTTAATAGGTATGGGAATTTCAACTTCACCCACATACCACATTTTGGTCACTAAATTTGTTGGTTTTTGTTGTTTATTCAAATTCTAAGTCTTTTAGGTAAATTTGATAAAATTTCAGTTTTGGTATCTTAAGTTGCACTGTTCCATTGGTCATCTTACTGTTGGAATTTGGCAAAACTTTCTTCATAGAAAATGTTTTCTATTGTCTTAAGTTTATTCTCCTTTTTGAATCACTCCAATTGGAGTTTTTTAGCTCAAGTTATAGCCATTTGAACTATGGCTACTGGATTGGACACAACCCAGAATTCTGGGCAATTTTTGGTTCTAGCAGTTTTAGGTCATCAAATTTGGGTGGCCGAATGACTTGGTTAATAGCATAATTTGGGTTTGTGTTCTTCATAAAAGTTTTAGGTCTATATCTAAATTGTCCACTGGTAAAATTTTAGGTCATTTAGACCTTCCTAGCTAAAGTTATGACCAAATGAACAAACACTGTTCATTTGGTCAACTTGTATAGGTACAGACTAAGATTTTTCAAGTTTGGTAAATTTGTTCACTAGGTTTTGGTCACTTTTTGAGTATGCTTCCTTAATGAAAATTGTGTCATTTAGTGTCTATTTTCATTCCCAATTGGTTTCATACCAATTGGACTTATAAAATTTCATTTTTGATCCCTCAAAGGTAACATGGTCATGCTGCTAGTAGCATGACCATACTCAATCCGAATTTGGCCTTAACTCAAACCATTCCAACACACTTCATTTGGTCAACATTGACCATTTCCCACTTCAAATTAGGTCCAAGACATCATTCACAAGTTTCTCACATTTTTTGTCTCTAAACCCTAAGTCCAAAACCCTAATTTACAATTTTCTTGCATTTAGCTAATTCAAGCCTTTAATCACAACCATTTAACTGCTTAAAGTTCATATCACCATCTAAGTTAATCAAATCATGCAATAACACCCCCATATACATGCTGGCCAAAAATCATTAATGGTCCCTCAACAAATTTTTCTTTTCATTTCTTTAGTTTCTAAGCTCATTTAAAAAACTAAACATGTATTTGAAGTAGAAAATTAAAAGTTAGCATACTAACCTTTCTTACAACTTCAATTCCTTCAAACCTCTATCTTTTGTATTTCTTTCCACTTTCAATCTTCTTCTCAAGTGACTAAAACAAGCTCTAATGAGGTTTTTATGGAAGCTATTAAGGTTTAATGAAGAAGTTTAAGCTTGAGTGCAAGCTTTAATGGAGGATCAACAATGGAGAAGTGAGGGTGAGTGAGGCGGCAACATGGGTAGAAGAAGAAGACAATGAATTTATTTTTCTTTTCCTTTCTTTTATTTATTTTGTCTTATGGAAGACCCAAAAATCTATTTAATTAAATTTATTAATTATAGGATTTATGGCATCATGCATGATGTCATACATGATGTCATCTCCCTACACCTTTTTCATTTTCTTTCTTTTTTTTTTAATTTTTCTATTAGTTCTTTAATTTAATTCTCAATTCCGGAATTTTTTTTTCTCCAATTTTATTGGACAGTTAGGTCAGGATTCAGTTCTCGGGGTCAATTAACCAAATTATCCCTCGCCGGTTCAATCCGGTTTGCAAATAATTTAATATATCTTCTGGCTCCCTGACCTAATTATTTGACTGGCTTAACAGTTCTTTTTCATGATTTTCTCTTTTCCACTATGTTCGTAATGGTCCTAATGAGCGCAGCGTCACATTTTACGGTTTGAAATTTGAGTTTAAAATGACTTCGCAGTCCTTCCCGAGAAGGTCACCCATCGCTATGACTCTTGGCTCGTTTAACTTCTTATGTTCTGTTTTTCTTGTTTATACTTAACTAATTGAAAATTACTAATTATTTGTGTTTATGGCTTCTCTAGTTGTCTTAAGTATGGTTCTAATCCCCTTAATTGTCTAGACCGACACCGGTCACCGGTACAGTGAAATATACCAGGCTATACAAATAGGGGTGTTACATTATTAGCATGCTAATCTATCCAATCTGACACACGTGTCTAGGGAATACATGGGCACATAATACCATTAAATGTTAATATATTGTGTTTTATGACTTCATTATTTCATGACAATTTCCAATTATAATTTATACATTCATTTGATCATTCATATGATCACAATTCACATCAATTATCCTTCTATACCATTATACTCAAAGTATTTTTCCTTTCTACAATAATTAGAACTAATGTCTCATTCATACATTAACATGATCCATTTATTCATTACACTATTTATATAACTTATCATTTGCGATTTAAGTTTTGGTCCCTTGCATTAATATTATTGAGGTTACTATTCACTTGATCATTTCCCTTCAAAAGTTAACTTTTTAATTCATAATAGATTTGTTAAGCCTAAGTTCACCAAGATACCATATTTTGCATTTTATTTTTGTTGGCATTGATTGCCAATACCATTTCAAAGCTTAGTGTTGATTATTTAAAATTTTTATATTTCAAGCACTAAGGTTATTATTCCATTGATCAATTCTACAGTGGAAACTGGGCTAACTTTTCTTTATCAAAGTTGTTCCTTATTGTATCTTCTTTAATTTCCTTTTTGAATCACTCTAATTGGACTTTTGTAGCTCAAGTTATGGCCTAAATACCATAACTGGCCGGATAGGGTAGTACCCAAAATTTTTGGGCAAAATCCATTCTAGCAGTTTTGGTGTCCTGAGTTTGGTGGGCAATTTCATTAAGTTCTGGTCAAACTTTGGAGTTGTGTCCTTCATGAAAGTTGTCCTAAATTGTCTAAGCTTTCCATTGATGTAAATTTCAGGTTAATTGAACATTTCTACAGTGAGTTATGACCAAATGAATGAACACTGTTTATTTGGTCATTTTGCCCAGGCAGAATGTGTGTTACCCGGATTTGGTCAATTTTTTAGGGCATCCTAAGTTTGTTTTTTGGACAGGGTTACTTCATCAAAGCTATGCCATCATATGTCTAGTTTCATGTCCAATTGGCCTTGCACCAATTGAACCTACACAACTCAAGTTAAAGCTATCCAACCTTGCTGGACTCATATCCAGACCTGCAGGGCACATTGAACAGCCTGCCTAACCTCCATTCCCTTGGCACCATTCACTCAATTTCCTACTCAAATATGACCAAATGGTCACTAATTGACCATTACAACTTCTTTTCACCACTACATGAGCAAAATCATAAATTTGTTGCCCAAACCCTAACCCTAAATTTTCAATTTTCCTACTCATGCATAACACTTGGACTTCAACCTCTAATCCATACACACTCCTCAAACACCATCATTAAACCAATTTAATTCAGTTTAAATCATCAAAATCATCACTCACTTAAAGCTGCCAAAATTCATGGTTAGTTATATATACATATTTTCTTTTATTCTTCAACAAATTGAACTCAATTTAGCTTTCTAAACAAAAGATAGGAAGGAAGGAAAGAAGTATATGCACTAACCTTGTTTGATGGAATTTCTAAGCTTCTAAAACTCTTTCTTTTCTCTTCTTTTTTGCTGCCTTAAGCTTGCTCTAATTGCTAGGATGAATTT